>NC_074687.1:19405762-19550762 GCF_029448725.1 Salvelinus fontinalis
GAACTTCTTTCTTCAAATTGTGCATCACAGTGAGGTGAGTTATAAAAGCACATACTGTTTTGATGACAAGTGATTGATGTGACTTTGATTGCATTTGCATTGACATCAGAGTGGTTAGAGGGACAATAGAGTGCTGAGTACCAGGCCATTAGGACCTGATGGTAGTTAGTAAGTTGGGTACGTGGTACGTGTCCAGAGTGCGTAACAGGAGATTACTGTGACTCAATGGTCACATGGAATTTTACTGCGGTCTCATGACTGTGGTGTTGACTCATGACTGTGGTGTTGCGGTAATACTGTGACTAGAACAGCCCTAGTGCAAAAACACAAGTTTACACCCACTTTTTTAATTTGCTCCATGGCTCAGGCGGCCAAGTGGACACAAGGCTGTTTGGCTCATCTCAGTCATGAAGAGGAACTTTGCAGCTGTTTCTGACTAATAAACAACGCCATGCTGGTGGATGGTAACATTCAAATAAAACTCAGCCCTGAAACTAAATGTAGGCTGAAAAGAATTTGGATGTAATAGCATAAGAAAAAATACTGCATTCACATGGATTTGCAGGAAGTGGACAGGTTGGATTTGTCACTTAAAGGGAAAAAATATTATACTTTGACTAAAACGATGACTCATTGATTTAAATCGTTGTGCAACAGCATGGGTAAGTTCTGGCCATCCTCTTTCAGTGAGAAAAAGTGTATTTAGACTGGTCTGGACATTTAACAGGCAGTATACATTTTTTAAAATAAATGTATTCATCTAGTCATTGTCATTTCATGAAATGTCAATCTGCGAAAAAAAAAAGAAAAAAAAGAAAAAAACTCACATCAATAGAGGTGCTCATGTGAGCAAAGCAGCTGAAATGCAACACACACAGCAACGTGTCAAATTACAGTATGAAGGGTCTACTAATATCATTCTGATACAACTAATCACTCTAGTCCTCAGTGACATAGACGCACACAAATCCATTCGGAAATGTCTGGTTAACAGAGCAATGCAGCTCAGAGTTAGATCTATTCTAGTTGTGTGATTGTGTGCTTTTGTGTGAGTTAAATAAAACTATCATAGAGATTAACACTGGCAGTGAGTGTGACCCCGCTGTGACCTTTGGAGTTATTGTGCTTACAGAGGCTGGAATTGTGCTGATGGCACAGCAAGCTATAGAGAAGGGAGGGGGGTCCCACATTACATACTACAGCACAGATGGGGACATACATACTAGGCCTACACATAAAACACACAGAATGTGGCAAGCCGCAGCATGGTCAGTAACACACAGCACTACAGTACATGTATAGCAGGGTGGTCAGTGACCTAGACCTAGAGTACATTGCACACAATAACTTGAACGACTACTGTAGTCTACATACCAAATTATCACAGGGTTGTTAGTGACTCCTCAACTGACATAGGTTTATCTTTGAGGTTGCCTGACAGAGATTTTTATTGTCCAATTTTATCTGAGTTTACTGTATGTGACTGTATCTGACAGTCGCTGAGTTCACCTGCTGACCTGAGTAGCCATCCATGGAGAACCACTCACCGATTACAGCTGGTGCTCATTGTCTCTGAATGAACTTCAATACTCCTGGCAGAGTCATAACCTGGAAGAAAATTAAGATACAAATGATTTCCCCCCAGATTGAAAATAAAAAAATATATAGTCAACCTCCAATAAAACAATGCCAAAAAACACAAATCATAAAAACTCAATTATGCTTTTTGTTGTGCGGTGTGTATAACTTTTGACTGTACATCTCCCATGCTGTGATTGACAACAATGTGATCTATGAACACCTGAGGGCAGTGCAATACAGAATAAAGGGATTATAAACAGAGCTGTTCAATCTCTACCTGTATAATATGCCAGGCTATCACACATTCAACGAGAGAACATGACATATACAATACCTACTGTTCAGCAACAGTATACTGTATACTGAGCTGCCATTCAAATTAAAATGGCTGTTGACATAATACTGTATCTCAAATGCATAGCGGCCTACTGTAAAATGATTTATGTTGAATTTTGAGGCCTTCGTTAAAAACCTTTAGATGAGGTGACATCAAAAACCTTTAAATTAGTTGTTTAAACAATGATCATACTATTTCCCATCAATTATGTCTTCTATAGAATTTGCAAGATAGACTTGCAGGTAGGGTTCAGATCCGATCAGTTCTAAAGTCATGTTTCTCCACAAATATCAGTCAAGTTCCATGAACATGATGTTAAAGGAATGTTAACCTGTGTCCTATAGATTGTGAATGATAAATTACCTCCCTCTCTACACCTGTCAATGTTGGTCCTTTAGGCGCTCTCAATGGGAGTTCAAAGCAGATTGTTATGGTACATTTCTAGAAGACCAGCTGTGTGTATTATAATAAACGTCTATGGAAAATAGCATACATGTAACAGAAAATAAAATGACCTTTTGAAAAATAATTCAAGGTTTGGTTTACTGTAGATCACATCACATGTAAATGATTATGACTTCAGATGTTTTGATATTTATCAAAGAAAGCAGCTACATATCAGTTTCCAAAGAATCAGGCAGTGATGGTGTTACTGAGCAATGTACATTTTGTTTACAGTGTCTTCTCCTCTCTCCCTCTCTTTCTCTCCCTCTCTCTACTATGTTAATAGATGTAGTCCTACAGTAGCTGATGTAAAAAGGCCCTGGGGGCAACCACACAGGAGGAAAATGTGAGGTGTCTTACCTTGTCCTTTAACCTGTCCTAGTTTGCTCTCGTAGCCTGTCACCTCTCATATGACACAAGTGTGCAGGGCAGGACAGTGTCAGGGGCAGGGCAACTCTAGCTCCACTCACTCCAATTGGGAGAATTCCTTTGATACCGCCCCCCACCACTCATTCACACACACTGGCTCAATACTAACCTCCCCTGTCAGCAGTATGGGGCCCCCGTTCTCTCTTTGTACATGCCTGATAAAGGGGGGCAGATAGGATAGCATAGCAACCCTTCTCTTCAATTGTATTGATGGGTGTATGGATGGATGGGTGGGTGACTGAATGAGTGAGTGAGAGTGAGTGGGTGAGTGACCGACAGTCACATTACTTACGAGACAGTGTGCGTGTGCATTCATGTGTATCCTGTCCTCCTGGTTACAGTTGAATGACTACCGCTTTTTGGATTCTTGATTCATTATTGTCTTAATCTTTTCATGTGCACAGTACCCCATTGACTGTAAATCATTAGTGTCAAAGTCCTCTGGAAATGTCCTACAAAGTAGGCTGTATACCCACACTACACATCTTTTCACTACATAGAAAGGAGGATGGAGTAGAGAGAAAGAGAGCGAGAGAGAAACAGAGATTGATTGACACAGAGAGAGAGTGAGAAAATAAGAGTGAATTCAATAAATGTCACAGCGTCTGAACTTGCCACGAACGTAACAAAACTCCCTGAAATGTTGTTCAAGCATTCTAAAACAGCAGTGGGTGTAGTGGTGCTACATTAGATTTTGTCTCTCTATTTCGTTACTACCTTGGAATTCGGTTCATTCTTAGTCAATTTTACCGTTGCAGTAACAGAGCCAGGTCTCTTAAAACAGCTCTTTGCTGAGTGTTTTATTTTGTTTTAATTGGAAGACTGTGAAGGTGCAGGCCAGGGGCTGGGGGTTGAGACTGGGGTTGGGACTCTAAAGCTTTGGCCAAGTCTCACACGTTGGCGGCCCCTCTGAGGGCCATGGGGAGGTGGCTCTGTTACCTGCTCTAAGTGAAGTGTAAATTGTGTTATTCCACAGCTGGCTCTGATGCCTATCACTGCGTCTATCTCGCTCCCAACTCCTCAGACGCGTTAGGAGAGGAGGGGAAAAAACCTCTTCCACATGCTGTCTCTCCCTCAGGCTATTGCTCTGACAAGCATCCTCAACTCTTTCTATACCTACATTTACATTTACATTTAAGTCATTTAGCAGACGCTCTTATCCAGAGCGACTTACAAATTGGTGCATTCACCTTATGACATCCAGTGGAACAGCCACTTTACAATAGTGCATCAAGATCTTTTTAGGGGGGGAGGGGGGGGGGGCAGAAGGATTGCTTTATCCTATCCTAGGTACTCCTTGAAGAGGTGGGGTTTCAGGTGTCTCCGGAAGGTGGTGATTGACTCCGCTGTCCTGGCGTCGTGAGGGAGTTTGTTCCACCATTGGGGTGCCAGAGCAGCGAACAGTTTTGACTGGGCTGAGCGGGAACTGTACTTCCTCAGTGGTAGGGAGGCGAGCAGGCCAGAGGTGGATGAACGCAGTGCCCTTGTTTGTGTACCTCTGTCGAAGTTGCCCTCTTTTTCTCAGTCTGAGAAAAAAATGAATTACTTTGTAGGTTTGTAGTTTCAGGTGTTTGGGTCTCATTGTTTCATTCCACCTTGCATTGAGGCCATAAAGCTGGCTGTTGATCACAGTTCTTAGATCAGGGGAAAGCAGTATGTGACCAGGGACTAGGGGTCAAATGTGTGGCAGATTTCCCACCCAACAGATTGCGTTGTGAACTGTACATGCAGTTGACTAAATTGTGAGGGTAAAAATTGGGAACGAAAGACGGTCAGATTTTAGGCCAATAAAAGTTCTTACATTTTTACTCTGATAAAAAAATAAAAAATAATTGGAGACCTGTTCTAAGAATGCAGCAGTCAAAATAAACACATTATACAGAAATCCACAATGCAGTGACAGCAGGTATAAGCCCCATCTGTTACACAGGCACAGATATACAGTAGTTGTTTCTCTGCTTCTCTACTGTAGAGTGAACAGTAGAGTGAAAAAGCCCTAAAATGAACACATGAGTTGCTGTAAATGTCATGTACTGGATGAATGATGGATGTCTCCAGTGTTTAATGCCTGGGAGAGACAGGGAGCATAACTCACAGTTTAACTGACAATGAGCCGTCATGATTCATCTATACTCTGTATTCTCACTCCTCTCATCTACAGTAACTGCATGGGAGACTTTCCAGCCAGCACATTTGGTTCCTTGGAAGCTGTGGGAATGTACGTTTTTGGTTTCCAATTGGTTCCGGGAACAAAGCCATGCGTTTCCTGACTGGTAAAACTGATAGTTTTAACGTTCTGAGAAAAGAAGTGAAAATTGAACATTAATCTATTACTTGCAGGGAGGTTCTGAGAATGTTTTACTATGGTTTCTGAAAGTTTTCCAGGGAGGTTTAATTAACACTATTTGGAGTTTTGTTAAATAACTTTCGCTGAATGTTTCAATTAGAGTTTTCATAACACTGCTAGCTTATTTTGGGTATACTTTATTGAACTCCAAGGACACATGACAACTCACATGAAACAGGACACATTCAATTAATTTCCTTAGGCATTAATTATGCAAACTAGGGCTGACCCCAATTAGTCGACTGGTCAATTGTTTGGTTGTTAGGCTGTTGTTCGATTGTTTTAGTCGAGCAGTAATAAATATATCATGTATATATTTGCGTCCATCTTTGTGAACTAATCCATTGTGGAGGCCTAGACTAAATGCCAATTTATGCTTGATCCGAAAATGTGGTCGGAGGCTCCATATGGAGGGTGTGATGCGATTACAGAGCCTCCAGAAGCATGCAGAGGCCAAATCAAGTTCCGTACGGCTTCGCCATGCGCCTCCCAAATTTTGTAACAATCTGGAGGGCTCTGTATAGCTCCGAATTGACATGATTGGTTGACGGTAGAAAACACAAACTCACTTCTTTGACAACAGCTCAGCACTGCTCCGCGAAGCGCAAGAAGTATGAATGCCCTGACTTCTGCTGAGGCCATATCACCGTAAATGCTGCACGGCCAATGCAGACGTCGGATTGACCATGCGTCCAGATGCACAATGCCGTCAGTAGAGGATGCCTGGTCATTCTTTAAAAGTGCCTTCCTCACCATCTTAAATAAGTATGCCCCTTACAAAAAAATGTAGAACCAGGAACAGGTATAGCCTTTGGTTCTCTCCAGACCTGACTGCCCTTGACCAGCACAAAAACATCCTGTGGCGTTCTGCATTAGCATCGAATAGCCCCCGTGATATGCAACTTTTCAGGGAAGTTAGGAAAAAATATACACAGGCAGTTAGGAAAGCTAAGGCTAGCTTTTTCAAGAAGAAATTTGCATCCTGTAGCACAAATTCAAAACAGTTCTGGGACACTGTAAAGTCCATGGAGAATAAGAGCACCTCCTCCCAGCTGCCCACTGCACTGAGGCTAGGAAACACTGTCACCACTGATAAATCCACTATAATTGAGAATTTCAATAAGCATTTTTCTACGGCTGGCCATGCTTTCCGGCTGGCCATGCCTACCTCTACCCACGTCAACAGCCGTGCACCCCGCACAGCAACTCGCCCAAGCCTCCGCCATTTCTCCTTCACCCAAATCCAGATAGTTGATGCTCTGAAAGAGCTGCAAAATCTGGACCCCTACAAATCAGCCGGGCTAGACAATCTGGACCCTCTCTTTTTAAAAGGATCTGACGAAATTGTTGCAACCCCTATTACTAGCCTGTTCAACCTCTCTTTCTTATTGTCTGAGATTCCCAAAGATTGGAAAGCTGGGGGAGACACTCTAGACCCTAACTGCTACAGACCTATATCTATCCTACCCTGCCTTTCTAAGGTCTTTGAAAGCCAAGTTAACAAACAGATCCCCGACCATTTTGAATCCCCCGTACCTTCTCCGCTATGCAATCTGGTTTCCGAGCTGGTCATGGGTGCACCTCAGCCACGCTCAAGGTACTAAACGATATCATAACCGCCATCGATAAGAGACATTACTGTGCAGCCGTATTCATCGACCTGGCCAAGGCTTTCGACTCTGTCAATCACCACATTCTTGTTGGCAGACTCAATAGCCTTGGTTTCTCAAATGATTGCCTCGCCTGGTTCACCAACTACTTCTCAGACAGAGTTCAGTGTGTCAAAACGGAGGGCCTGTTGTCCGGACCTCTGGTAGTCTCTATGGGGATGCCACAGGGTTCAATTCTTGGGCCGACTCTCTTCTCTGTATACATCAATGATGTTGCTCTTGCTGCTGGTGATTCTCTGATCCACCTCTACGCAGACGACACCATTCTGTATACTTCTGGCCCTTATTTGGACACTGTGTTAACTAACCTCCAGACGAGCTTCCATGCCATATAACTCTCCTTCCGTGGCCTCCAACTGCTCTTAAATGCAAGTAGAATTAAATGCATGCTCTTCAACCGATCACTGCCCGCACCTACCCCCCTGTCCAGCATCCCTACTCTGGACAGTTCTGACTTAGAATATGTGGACAACTACAAATACCTAGGTGTCTGGTTAGAATGTAAACTCTCCTTCCAGACTCACATTAACATTTAAGTCATTTAGCAGACGCTCTTATCCAGAGCGACTTACAAGTACATACATTCATACTTTTTTTTTTTGTACTGGCCCCCCGTGGGAATCGAACCCACAACCCTGGCGTTGCAAGCACCATGCTCTACCAACTGAGCCACACGCATCTGTAACGGATTTCCTCTTCGTCTGAAGAGGAGTAGCAAGGATCGGACCAATGTGCAGCGTGGTAAGTGTCCATAATGAGATATTTAATAAATCAACAGAACACTTAACAAAAGTACAAACAAACAACCGAAACAGTCTTGTATGGTACAGACACAGACACAGGAAACATAAAAAGCAATCTACGGTCAGGGCGTGACAGTACCCCCCCCCCCCCCCCCAACGGTGCAGACTCCGGCCGCAAAACCTGAACCAATAGGGGTGGGTCTGGGTGGGCATTTCACCGCGGTGGCGGCTCTAGTGCGGGACGTGGACCCCGCTCCACCTTAGTCTTGGCCCACTTAGGTGGCGCTTCTGGAGCGGGGACCCATACCGCCGACCCCGGACCGGGGACCCTCGCAGCGGGCAGGAGGGAGACTCTGGCTGCTCCGGACAGGAGGGAGACTCTGGCTGCTCCGGACAGGAGGGAGACTCTGGCTGCTCCGGACAGGAGGGCGACGCTGGAGGCTCCGGACTAGAGGGCGTTGCTGGAGGTTCCAGACTAGAGGGTACAGACACAGACACAGTAAATATACAAAGCAATCTACGGTCAGGGCGTGACAGTAGACCCCCCCCCCCCCCCCCCCCCCCCAAAGGTGCAGACTCCGACCGCAAAACCTGAACCAATAGGGGAGGGTCTGGGTGGGCATTTCACCGCGGTGGCGGCTCTGGTTCGGGACGTGGACCCCGCTCCACCTTAGTCTTGGCCCACTTAGGTGGCGCCTCTGGAGCGGGGACCCTTACCGCCAACCCCGGACCGGGGACCCTCGCAGCGGGCAGGGGGGAGACTCTGGCTGCGCCGGACAGGAGGTAGACTCTGGCTGCTTCGGACAGGAGGGCGACGCTGGAGGCTCCGGACTAGAGGGCGTCGCTGGAGGCTCCGGACTAGAGGACGACGCTGGAGGCTCCGGACTAGAGGGCGTTGCTGGAGGCTCCGGACTAGAATGCGTTGCTGGAGGCTCCGGACTGACGTCCTTCGTTGGAGGCCTCATGCCATGGATCCTCACAGGAGGCTTCGTGCCATGGATCATCACTGGAGGCTTCGTGCCATGGATCATCACTGGAGGCTTCGTGCCATGGATCATCACTGAAGGCTTCGTGCCATGGATCATCACTGGAGGCTTCGTGCCATGGATCATCACTGGAGGCTTCGTGCCATGGATAATCAATGGAGGCTTCTTGCCATGGATTATCACTGGATTGGAGAGACACACAGAAAGCCTGGCTCTGTGAGAAGGCACAGGACTCACCAGGTTGGAGAGACATGCAGGAAGGTTAGTGCTTAGCACAGACACAGAACTCACCAGGCTGGGGAGACATGCAGGAGGCCTTGTCCTTGGCCGAGGCACCGGATGCACTGGACAGTGGAGGCGCACTGGCGGTCTCGAGCGCAGAGCTAGCACCACTCGTCCTGGCTGGATTCCCCCTGTAGCCCGGCAAGTGCGGGGAGTTGGAACAGGCCGCACTGGGCTGTGCTGGCGAACTGGAGACACCGTGCGTAGGGCTGTGCAGTATACCCTGGGCCGAGGAGACGCACTGGAGACCAGATGCGCTGAGCCGGCATCATCCCTCCTGGCTCGATGCCCACTCTAGCCCGGCCGATTCGAGGAGCTGTGATGTAGCGCACCGGGCTATGCGTGCGCACTGGGGACATTGTGCGCTCCCCCGCATAACACGATGTCTGCCCAGTCACTCTCTCGCCACGGTAAGCACGGGGAGTTGACTCAGGTCCACCAATCTACCCGTGTTCCCCCCCCCAAAAAAAAAAAATTCTGGGGCTGCCTCTCTTGCCCGTTACCTCGCGCCAATTCCTCGCTCCGCTCTAGCTGCCTCCAGCTCCTCTTTCGGAAGGCGATACTCCCCCGGCTGTGCCCAGGGTCCTTTGCCGTCCAAAATTTCCTCCCAAGTCCAGGAGTCCAGAACCCTCTGCTCCTGGTTACCACACTGCTTGGTCCTTTTCTGGTGGGTGGTTCTGTAACGGATTTCCTCTTCGTCTGAAGAGGAGTAGCAAGGATCGGACCAATGTGCAGCGTGGTAAGTGTCCATAATGAGATATTTAATAAATCAACAGAACACTTAACAAAAGTACAAACAAACAACCGAAACAGTCCCGTATGGTACAGACACAGACACAGGAAACATACAAAGCAATCTACGGTCAGGGCGTGACAGCATCTCCAATCCAAAATTAAATCTACAATTGACTTCCTATTTCGCAACAAAGCATCCTTCACTCATGCTGCCAAACACACCCTCGTAAAACTGACTATCCTGCTGATCCTTGAGTTCGGCGAGGTAATTTACAAAATAGTCTCCAACACTCTACTCAGCAAATTGGATGCAGTCTATCACAGTGCCATCCGTTTTATCACCAAAGCCCCATATACTACCCACCACTGCGACCTGTGTGCTCTCATTGGCTGGCCCTCGCATCATACTCGTCGACAAACCCACTGGCTCCAGGTCATCTACAAGTCTCTGCTAGGTAAAGCCCCGCCTTATCTCAGCTCACTGGTCACCATAGCAGCACCCACCCGTAGCACGCGCTCCAGCAGGTATATCTCAC
The DNA here is from genome assembly GCF_029448725.1 of Salvelinus fontinalis. Taxonomy (NCBI): domain Eukaryota; kingdom Metazoa; phylum Chordata; class Actinopteri; order Salmoniformes; family Salmonidae; genus Salvelinus; species Salvelinus fontinalis. The sequence goes on from NC_074687.1 coordinate 19,415,853, forward strand.
TGTTCACCCCCAAAGCCAGTTCCTTTTTTGGCCGCCTTTCCTTCCAGTTCTCTGGTGCCAATGACTGGAACAAAAATTACTGAAGCTGGAGACTCATATCTCCCTCACTAGCTTTAAGCACCAGCTGTCAGAACAGCTCACAGATCACTGCACCTGTACATAGCCCATCTGTAAACAGCCCATCCAACTACCTCATCCCCATACTGTATTTATTTATTTATCTTTCTCCTTTGAACCATAGTATCTTTACTTGCACATTCATCTTCTGCACATCTACCATTCCAGTGTTTAATCCAGTGTTTAATTGCTAAATTGTAATTACTTCGCCACCATGGCCTATTTATTGCCTTACCTCCCTTATCTTACCACATTTGCACGCATTTGCACAATAGATTTTTCCTTTTTCTACTGTATTATTGACTGTATGTTTGTTTATTCCATGTGTAACTCTGTGTTGTTGTATGTGTCGAACTGCTGTGCTTTATCTTGGCCATGTCGCAGTTGTAAATGAGAACTTGTTTTCAACTAGCCTACCTGGTTAAATAAAGGTGAAATTAAACAAATAAAAATTAATAAAAATGCACGTCTCTCTCCAGAATGCGCTCTCTCCCGCCAATTTGTGCACATTCGTTGTTTCATAATATCATTGTGTGAATTGTTTGTATTTGATTGTTAGTGTATATCAATTCCCCTTTACATATATCACCAGTAGTACATTTACTGTTAATTCCTATCATTTCTCATCTACAAAGTTTGTTGTTTCTGTTAATGCACTCAATATTATTATTCCAGTCTTCCTGTTATCATTGTCAGAGTGGACACATTGTTTGCAGAGCGTAAAACATATTCTACACTTGTGAGAAAGAAGTTTTGATTTATTTAATTCCATTTACGGGTTTTGTCAATTTATTCATTATCTTTTGTTTGCAGCGCTCCTGTCAATGTCGAGTTAGGACGCACATGCATAGAAGTAGGCCCATAGGCTAAACATAGGCATATAAATGTGTACATTTGGGGATCTGATAGTATTTCTGATCGGCTTAACGCACCACGACTAATGACCTGTGGAGCTTCTCAAAGTAATGTTTTCTTCACCTCAAACAGCAAGCAAACAAAGTCTGTTTTTACATCCATTGATAATTGCAATACTTCCTCAATGTATTTGAAAAATCTTTCCAGCTCTCTCTATTTCGATAACCACTCAGCGTGAAAGGGAAAAACAGGCCTACCTGATTACTTCTTATCATTGCTTGACTTGGACTGAAATAGGTTCCAGTACTCATTTTGGGTGCTGGTACTGTCTATATTTAGGTGCAGTAGCTCCACAATACGTTTGAGCTAATATTCTACAAGAGGAACAGGAGCTCAAGCAGTAGAAAATTTGAGGTGCTGGTCCTCAGCTCTGTTGAGCTCCTGCCCAAGTCGAGCACTGCTTCTTATCCCTTATGCAAATAGCCGACAGCTGTGTCTGTCCCGAGCTCACTGGCACAGGAAACTCTGAGGGCCCAGCATATTTTACACAATGTTGTTAGTTCGCTAGGGCAAGCTTCTGGTCGGACCCAAGTTAATAATTGATACAATGTTTCAAGTTTGTTGCAGACAGGCCATAAGTAGACAATGTGATTTATAGAATATTTATTTTTATCAGGATATTTTCTACCTGCAGGCTGCAATGTTTTTATTTGTCGGCTTTATGTAGGCTATTTTTACATAGTTGGCAATGGCAATAGAAGTTACTTTTTAGGTTTGTATCATTTTCATTTAGATTTTTATAGAATTTTGATTAACCACATGACAGGAGAGTAATGGCAGAATCTGCGAAGCCAGCAGGAGCGAGAGGAGAACAGTTCGGTCAGGTGAAGTTTTTCTTCTTCTGGTTATCTTGATCTCTGGCGCCCTCTTGAGGCATTTGTCTTATTCATCAAACCGTAAACTTTAAGCATCAGACAAGGTCAATGCATATTGTTGATTTATTAAAACACATAGAGTGTGTCTATATATGGAAAAATACACATTTAAAAAATTTGACCAATTGATTAGTTGAAAGAACAGACGACTTTCTGTCGACAAATATATTATTTTAGTCGGGGACAGCCCTAACACAAACACATTTTTTTATTTATTGTGACTCGATATCAGTGAGAGTCAAACAAATAATATTCTGTTCTCTATCCATGGAATGAGTCCACTGCGCCACCACTATTAATATAGCATGCCATGTTTTGTTACACATACAAAGATGTTCCTTTTAGTCTATTCAAACAGACCCCAGTTCAAAGGAAACAAGCACCCATTAAGATCAGGTGTGGCCAATTAGTGGGCGCAGCCAACACACCTGATCACACTTATCAAGATAGAGAATAGTGAGATTTTTGTTGATGCTGAGAATGGAATGTACAGTACCGGTCAAACGTTTGGACAGCCCTACTCATTCAAGGGGTTTTCTTTATTTTTACTATTTTCTACATTGTAGAATAATAGTGAAGACATCAAAACGATGAAATAACACATATGGAATCAAGTAGTAACCCAAAAAGTGTTAAACAAATCAAAATATATTTTACATTTGAGATTATTCAAAGTAGCCAGCCTTTGCCTCGATGACAGTTTTGCTGGAATGAGTAGGTGTGTCCAAACTTTTGACTGGTACTGTATATGTTTTTAAATAACATTCTTAGAATGCTCCCTGAATGTTACTAAAGTTTTCTTGTGGTTTTCATGGAAAGTTGTCTTAACGTTCTTGGGACAGTTTGAGAACATGACTTTAAATAGAACCATGAGGAAACCTGTAGGAAACGTTATGCTGAAGTGCTGAAATTCCCACAGAAGAAGAACTATTTCAGAACCTTACCAATGTCAAACCAGTTGGAGAATGTTCTTAGAACATTATTATTACCTAAAATTGAAATTAAATGTAATCGTGTTTGAACTTTTTGGAAAAGTCCTGTTAAAGTAATGAAACACCAAGATTTTTTTTTTTTGTCAAGTTCCTTAAATGTGCTAAGACTGTTCCAAACCCAAGCAACTATCCTGAACAATTCCCAGAAAGTTGTGGGAAGGTTATATGCAAAATAACCATAGGACAACCACGCTCTCATCAAGATATCAGAAACATATGGTTCTCAGAACGTTATGTGCTAGCTGGGTTCATACTGCTCCCTAAGCTGTTACAATATTTTCAGGTTGTTTTCAGGGTTCTTTTGATGTTCTTGTGCTAAGAAAGGTTGATTGGTAGTGTTCAGCACTCTGGACAGCTCTCATGCGGGACAAGGGGTAACTTTTAAATGTCTTTGGACAAAAGTAGTACAGTGTATTCCGTAGGTGTGTGTGTGTTTCTCAGGCCTGTCCATCAGGCCTGTGTGTGTTAATGCCATCTGTCTGAGACACCAAGGGAGACTTCTCTGTCACGTCAGTTAGTTTTACAGGAGAGCCAAAGGCTCAGAGCCAGAGTCTCTCTAAAGTCCTGCCAGCATCAATCTACGCTGGACATCAGCCCTACTCCAGCCTCTATATATAAATCAGATAGAACAGGTCTCCCTATAGTTGTACTCGATTAAAATCTATTTGTCTGCCTCTCCTTATCCAAAGTGAAAGTATAAAGCCGACAATAAACCTTTTATGTCCTCTTATCTCAGTCCACTTTTTTACTGGGGTGAATATTTGTGCGTGCCTCTAGAGACAGACAGGATGAAAGCAGACATGAACGACTTGAAAGACATGATGACGCCTGACTCGTTATAACTTTGGCGTTTGTTGTAAATATCTTGGAATGAATCTGTCAGATCATCCAAAATCCAGCAAGTTTCAATCCCAATTTTTTGATTTAGTATGCCTATGAAATAAGAGCAGGATAACAATGCTCCAGCACTCTCTGTCTCTCTGTCTCTCTCTCTGTCTCTCTCTCTGTCTCTCTGTCTCTCTCTCTCTGTCTTTCTGTCTCTCTCTGTCTCTCTCTCTGTTTCTCTCTCTGTGTCTCTCTCTGTCTCTCTGTCTCTCTCTCTCTGTCTTTCTGTCTCTCTCTGTCTCTCTCTCTGTCTCTCTCTCTGTCTCTCTCTCTGTCTCTCTCTCTCTGTCTCTCTGTCTCTCTGTCTCTCTCTCTGCTTCTCTCTGTCTCTCTCTCTCTCTTTCTCTTTTCTTTTTCAAATTAGCCCAGAGGACTTTCCATGTCCTCTGGGCTAATTTGGGAGGCTTCATGGTCAATCAGTTGCTGCTGAAATCTGAATCCACTTTGACATCTCCCCTAATCAACTCTCTGTGTGCACTCCACTCACACATTATGCAAACTACTATGCGATACGCTGGACAATTTGACTCATTGGCCCTCTGCCAACTCATACACTGTACAAGTGATGTGCTCTGTTTGTCCACATCTGTCTTGGTCTTTTTTTTTTATTGATGCAGTCTCAAGCCCAGGTCTGACTGCATCAACTACAGTTTATTTGGCCCAGCATGTTGGCTAGTCTGGGATCTTTAGTGCTTAAGCTGGAGCTGCCAATGTTTTCTGAAGTCTGACTACCTCTGAGAGAACGCAGTCATCTGGGATATAACAATCTGATCTTGATTGAGTTTTTAGTCCATTTCTAAGCACAGAGCTCATTGTCGTTTCATTCTCTAATAGTCTAGCAAATTAATATCTCTGGCTTTATACTCATGGTGGTGCGAAGGCATCAATCTCAAGCACGGTTCACGTGTTGCGTTGCGATGCGATGTTGTGCTACAGTAATTTATCACAGGGCTGAGAGAAAACCCACCTGATGAAAATCAACCAGGCAATTTGTTACAGCTGCACACAGAGACAGAAAGGCCATTTTTCAGAGCCCAATCACTCCCACGTCTCCACAAGTATATTTAGCTCAAAGAGGCAGAGGGAAGTAAATATGTTTTACTGGTTTTCTCTGTTTAACGATATGCAGCAGATGTGGAGGAAAGGCATGGGAACTTCGGCTTTTATGAAGGCCCTGTTAGTGAAAAACTAATGACAAGGAACCAACGAGTCCTGTGACTTTTACTGAAGGGTCAGGGGTCAAAGTGGCATTGTTTCAGCGATTTTTCAGCGAGTCAACAGCTGTTTTGTTATGAAGACAAATCTGTTGTGCCGCTTTGGGAACAGGTTGAGTCAATGTTTTGTGTGTGTGTATTTTGAACCAAAAGTGGTCCCAAATCCCACCCTCCGGCTTCCACCAAAAGCTGTCAATCTCCTTTAATGCTAAAAAGATGAGCGATCACATGCTACACGCTACACACTCATACGCTACAGGCTTCGGCACAGCCTCTGAAGTCTGCCGATCTCTCCCCTCCAGAAAATAGAACCAGGGTGACAGAGACAAAAGCATATTTGCCAAGTAGAAAGTGGCGCCAGATTTGCTTTACACAATTTTTTGTTTTATTAAACAAAGCATGAAATCCCCCAAATCAACAATATCAGATGGCAAATCAAAAACATGAGCGTTAAAGAGTGTTGGAGGATGGACTTGTGGAAGGATGCAGTGCTCTGGTATGGCTTTCCATACCGAGCCAGAGAACGGGTGTTTCATTTAACCATTGGGTTAGTAACGGGCCTCCCAACGCCGTCACACAGCCAGAAAGGAAGGCTCAGCTTCAGCCATAAAACAGGCAGCCAGAAGCACCCTGCGCCAGGCTGCTGGGGGTGAAAATGAGATGCCACGTTGCTCTGTAGAGACACATCAATGCTCTTGGAATGAATATGCAGTTGAACTTGTTTTGAGTTTCACAGTCTAAACGTGGTATTGATGAGAACATGAACCCACATGTGCATTAGCGCATTAGTGCAGTGTAAAAAAAATGTGTTGTTGACTTATCCAGAACAAATTTAAGTTGTGTTTGATTGAATACCAGACCCCAGTATGGTGTGTAACAGGTGGAGAGAGAAAAATGGCACTGACAGGTTAACACGCTCAGAAGGGATGTTATATTTTCTCTCTCTCTCTCCCCCCCCTCTCTCTCTCTCTCTCTCTCTCTCTCTCTCTCTATCTCTCTCTCTCTCTCTCTCTCTCTCTCTCTCTCTCTCTCTGGTTTCCCTCTCCTCACCTTCTGTGCTGCAGCAGATCTACCTGGTCAGACCTCCCTTGGGTCTCATACAGTACACTGCAATCAATGTCCCCCAACCAGCTGCCTACTATGGCAGTCGACACCCCCCACCCCTCCAGCTCACCACCCCACGTCTCACTGACAGGTGAGGACAAAGTGTGCATGTGGCATCAGGTTTAACAAGCTGTCACTAGGCCTTAGAAGATGGAGAAATGATGATGGTGGTGTGTCTGTGTCTGTGAGGGCTGCTCCAAAACACAGGACAGCAGAGGAAGACCTGTTTCCAGTTAAAAGCAGAAGCCCCCACAACAAAGGAATCGGCTGGGGGAGTCGTAACGAGAGGAATATCATTTTTCTTGGCCTCTGTGATCTGCCACTCTAGTGTTTCACTTTCAAAGCGCTGCTCGCTGGCAGAAGTCCTCGGCGCTGACTCTCTGTTGGAAGGAAGGAAAGCTCCCATCCACCCGCTCCGTTTTTCCAAAGAGAAAAACAATCCAATCTGCTCCTCCTATTCAGCCTGGCTCCGTAATAAAGACAGGATACAGAATAAAGGAAGCAGCAGGGTTGTTTGAGGCCAATATATCCCCTCTCCGCGGTCTTGGCTCAGCCAGAGAGCATCCTGGGGTAATCCTCCGATGAAGTGTTTAAGGCCACTGGGCTCTTTGTCTGGTTAAGACGTCTTAGAGGATTCCCCTCCTCAGACTCAGAGAGACAGAGGTTGGGTGGTTGGTTGGAGCCCCCCGGGGTTGCAGCCAGAGCTGCACTAAGTCAGGCGTGACCTCAGCTTCCGTCTGTCAGAGCCCACATCCTGGTTATGTCATTAGCATAGAAATAGAGTCACTAGGAGTGGCGTTTGTTGATGGATGCAAAGGGAAACCTTCCCCATTCATCTTTCGTCTCTCTGTTTCATAAATTTACTTAAATTCACAAGAGGCTGAATGTATCTCACCAGAGAAAACATCAACAGCGCCCCTCTGTCTCAGTATGTGTAGCCCGTCTTTCTGATGCTGTCTGGTCAAAAAGAGTATGACATTGTTTTCACCTGTAGCATTGAATGGAAGGGAAGCCATCAAACATTTGGCCTCCCTTGATAAAACAATTATAAAATAATAGCCATTCAGCTTTGAGCTAAACTGAGTGAGCTCAGCTGTGAATGGTCCTGGCTCACCAAAAAAAGTGTCAAGTGAAGCCAGTTTTGGATTTGGCTTCACACCAATCACATCACATCAGAAGCCAAACGTCATTGACAGAAAATTTAATTGTTGCATCTGGTTGTGTCATTGTCTTCCGGTGACTAGCTAGCTAGCTAAAATCGTCCCTTTCCTAAATTATCTATGGACGGAGATAGGGATTTGGACATGCGGTTTTACTTCATTCTCAGTACTGACCAATGATTATAACGGTGATTCTGATCCAACCATAATTTCATACTTTGTGAGCCTGAGTGGAGGGAAGCTCAACATGTAGCTAGTACGCTATTGTTAACTAGCTGGCCAGGTACATCGTTGCCCATTACAGGAAATTAGGATAACAAGCAAGCATTTTAGCCATGTAGCCTAGGACAACAAAAACGACATGTGTGTACTGCATGACAGAGTCAAAGACCATTTAGGAAACATGAAAGAGGAGGATGGCATTGGAGTTTGGCATAGGGGTCCTGTGTGGCTTAGGTGGTAGAGCATGACACTTCCAATGCCAGGGTTGTGGGTTAGATTCTCAAGGGAGACCAGTACGAATTAAAATGTATATACTCACTATTGTAAGTTGCTCTGGATAAGAGTGTCTGCTAAATTACTAAATGAAAAAATGAGTTTCTCTACAAGTAGGGTGAGTCAACTTGTTATTGTACTTGCACGCACGCACGCACGCATCCACACACACACACACACACACACACACACACACACACACACACACACACACACACACACACACACACACACACACACACACACACACACACACACACACACACACACACACACACACACAAATCAGTACCATGGACAGCCACACCATATTTAGCTTACATTGATTGGACTAAATCGTTTTTGGTATATTTTAGTTATCAAAAATATTAGACTAAGCATAGGTGATTTGATGATGTTGAAATGTTGAAGTTGAAATGGTGCTGGAATAGTGGAGGCAGCTCCTGTTTTCTTCGCGACTTGCAGTAACTCTTCGTGGTTCAAAATCAATAGTTGTTTAGTGGTCAGAAAATGTCGGAAACATTAACTTACTTGACCATGCTGTAGGTCATGTAACTGTTTGTTACATGCATATGTTTTGTGGACTTTTGTGGACCGGACAGATGTTGCTCTAATGAAACAAAGGTGTGGTTGAATTTATTCTGCAACTGTGTCTTCTTATTGTCTCGGCCTTTAGGCTTATATATCACGGTGTCAAAGCATATGAACTAACAGGTTATAGAGTAATGTCACGCCCTGGCCTTAGTATTCTTTGTTTTCTTTATTATTTTTAGGTCAGGGTGTGACATGGGTATTTATGTGGGTTTTGTAGTGTCCAGGGTGATTGTAAGGTTTAGGGGGTTTATTTAGAGTAGTTGGGTTTATGTTTAGTATAGTTGTCTATGTTGTGTGTAGTTGCCTAGGAAAGTCTATGGTTGCCTGAATGGGTTCCCAATTAGAGACAGCTGGTTTCTGTTGTCTCTGATTGGGAGCCATATTTAAGGTAGCCATAGGCTTTAGTTTGTGGTGGGGAATTGTCTATGTTGAACGTTTGTAGCCTGTGTGTGTGCACTACGTTTATAGCTTCACGGTCGTTTGTTGTTTTGTTAGTTTGTATAAGTGTTTTGTTTCGTTTTGCCTTCTTCAAGAATAAAAGAAGATGGCTTATTTTCCACATGCTGCGTTTTGGTCCGTCTCTCCCCCACACGATCGTGACAAGTAAACAACGCAATTATCACAACACATAGGTTGTAATATGGCTTTTTCCCCATGGCTTTGCTTCCCCGGTGATTTTACCCACGCATCACTACTGGTCGCCAGATGAGCAACTGACTTTCATTGTTGCTCTTCGACAGAATCCTACTTACTCTAAATTGACTAGCTGATCCATTTCTATACTGATGAATAATAATAATGATCACAAAGCCTGACTTAGGAAAGGAACTGTGGGTAAGTAAATGTTGAATGTCTTCAATACTCAGAGAAAGATTTGGACTTATCTTTGAGAGAGAGTGAGGGGGGATGGAGCTCATGTGTTGACCAGATCTGAGGTTTTGACTCTATGCCCGCCGTCGTTTGGAGTGAGGGATATTATTCATTGACTTGGTATTTATGAGCGGAAGGAAAAGCATCTTTGATAGAGAACCTCTCCACTGCTCCTCTAGAGCAGAGATACTCATGTCCTGAACCTCCTGGCTCTTCCCCTCTTCATCTTTATCTTTATTTAACTCTTGGTTAGAGCCGTTGCTGTTCTGGTATTCTGCTAGCCTGATGCTGAGTATGGTAACGTAGAATGGACTGGAGTGAAGCCACTGTGTTTGTCAAAAATGGGTGTTGACAGACTTGGAGATTTCGTACAAACAGTCCTCATACCAACAACCCAGCAAACATGTTCACATTGGTACGATGTGGGCCCAATGCGGTCTAAAATATTAGCCCCATGTCTAAGCTGCCAACATTGGGCCAATGCGCATCAGCTGTATGTTTGCCCCGAAGGAATTTTCCCAGTGTGGCCAGCTCATATCTGGTGAAGGCAGCCCTCACTTTGCCTGAAATAAGCCCATATTTTCCCAGCAAACATTTACATTTTAGTCATTTAGCATACACTTTTAGCCAGAGTTAAGTACCTTGCTCAAGGGCACATCGACAGATTTTTCAACTAGTCAGCTTAGGGATTCAAACCAGTAACCTTTCAGTTAGTGGTCCAATGCACTAGGCTACCTGCCACCCACATTGGCATGATGTGGGCCCAATGCGGGCTAAAATAGCCATGTAGGCTTCTCACATTGGGCTGATGCGCTTTTTCTATTTAATAGAAATGTATTTATTTGTAATATATTCATTACAATTAATTCAATGCATAAATTCCCTGATTTTCCATGGTCGGTGACAGTGTCTTGTGAAAGACTCTCATAAGGCCTTGTGTCAATCGAGAACTGTTGACTAAATCAGTTGTTCTCAAATCTCTCCTCAGGAACCCCCAGGTGTTCTAGAGCCAGCACACCTGATTCAACTGAATTAATACAACAATAACGCCTAAGGAATTTAACAATATAATATTGCTAACCAGAATAAAAAACCTTGTATGGTTCTTCAAAAGGATCTACAAAGAACCTTTGAGATTGAGGGTTCTTTATATAACCATTCTCCATAAAGGTTATTTAAAGAACCATAAAACAGGGTTCAATATAGCCCAAAATAGGTTGTAACAATAGCAGAATAGAATGGTGCTGTACAGAATATTTGGTGCTATATAGAATATTTTATAAAGGCTCTTTCTAGAATCATAAAGGTTCTATTTAAAACCTTATGAGCATGGTTCTTTATAGAACCTTCAAAAATGGTTATACAGTGCCTTCAGAAAGTATTCATACCCCTTCACTTATTCCACATTTTGTTACAGCCTGAATTCAAAATGGATTCAATCGATATTTTTGCACCTTAACGTCAAAGTGAAAACATGTTTTTAGACATTTTTGTCAATTCATTGAAAATAAAATGCAGAAATATACATTTTACATAAGTATTCACACCCCTGAGTCAATACATATTAAAATCACCTATTGCAGCGATTACAGCTGTGAGTCTTTCTGGATAACTCTCTAAGAGCTTTCCACACCTGGATTGTACAATATTTGCACATTATACTTTTAAAAATTCTTCAAGCTCTGTCAAGGTGGTTGTTGATCAATCAATCAATCAAGTTTATTTTATATAGCCCTTCGTACATCAGCTAATATCTCGAAGTGCTGTACAGAAACACAGCCTAAAACCCCAAACAGCAAGCAATGCAGGTGTAGAAGCACGGTGGCTAGGAAAAACTCCCTAGAAAGGCCAAAACCTAGGAAGAAACCTAGAGAGGAACCAGGCTATGAGGGGTGGCCAGTCCTCTTCTGGCTGTGCCGGGTGGAGATTATAACAGAACATGGCCAAGATGTTCAAAATGTTCATAAATGACAAGCATGGTCAAATAATAATCAGGAATAAATGTCAGTTGGCTTTTCATAGCCGATAATTAAGAGTTGAAAACAGCAGGTCTGGGACAGGTAGGGGTTCCATAACCGCAGGCAGAACAGTTGAAACTGGAACAGCAGCAAGGCCAGGTGGACTGGGGACAGCAAGGAGTCATCATGCCCAGTAGTCCTGACGTATGGTCCTAGGGCTCAGGTCCTCCGAGAAAGAGAAAGAAAGAGAGAAGGAGAGAATTAGAGAGAGCATACTTAAATTCACACAGGACACTGGATAAGACAGGAGAAGTACTCCAGATATAACCAACTGCCCCTAGCCCCCCGACACAAACTACTGCAGCATAAATACTGGAGGCTGAGACAGGAGGGGTCAGGAGACACTGTGGCCCCATCCGATGATACCCCCGGACAGGGCCAAACAGGAAGGATATAACCCCACCCACTTTGCCAAAGCACAGCCCCCGCACCACTAGAGGGATATCTTCAACCACCAACTTACAATCCTGAGACAAGGCCGAGTATAGCCCACAAAGATCTCCACCACAGCACAAACCAAGGGGGGGCGCCAACCCAGACAGGAAGATCACGTCAGTAACTCAACCCACTCAAGTGACGCACCCCTCCTAGGGACAGCATGAAAGAGCACCAGTAAGCCAGTGACTCAGCCCCTGTAATAGGGTTAGAGGTAGAAAATCCCAGTGGAGGGGAACCGGCCAGGCAGAGACAGCAAGGGCGGTTCGTTGCTCCAGAGCCTTTCCGTTCACCTTCACACTCCTGGGCCAGACTACACTCAATCATATGACCTACTGAAGAGATAAGTCTCCAGTAAAGACTTAAAGGTTGAGACCGAGTCTGCGTCTCTCACATGGGTAGGCAGACCATTCCATAAAAATGGAGATCTATAGGAGAAAGCCCTGCCTCCAGCTGTTTGTGTAGAAATTCTAGGGACAATTAGGAGGCCTGCGTCTTGTGACCGTAGCGTACGTGTAGGTATGTACGGCAGGACCAACTCGGAAAGATAGGTAGGAGCAACCCATGTAACGCTTTATAGGTTAACAGTAAAACCTTGAAATCAGCCCTTGCCTTAACAGGAAGCCAGTGTAGGTAAGCTAGCACTGGAGTAATATGATCAAATTTCTTGGTTCTAGTCAGGATTCTAGCAGCCGTATTTAGCACTAACTGAAGTTTATTTAGTGCTTTATCCGGGTAGCCAGAAAGTAGAGCATTGTAGTAGTCTAACCTAGAAGTAACAAATGCATGACTTAATTTTTCTGCATCATTTTTGGACAGAAAATTTCAGATTTTTGCCTTGTTACGTAGATGGAAAAAAGCTGTCCTTGAAACAGTCTATATATGTTCGTCAAAAGAGAGATCAGGGTCAAGAGTAACGCCGAGGTCCTTCACAGTTTTATTTGAGACGACTTTACAACCATCAAGATTAATTGTCAGATTTAACAGAAGATATCTTTGTTTCTTGGGACCTAGAACAAGCATCTCTGTTTTGTCCGAGTTTAAAAGTAGAAAGTTTTCAGCCATCCACTTCCTTATGTCTGAAACACAGGCTTCTAGCGAGGGCAATTTTGGGGCTTCACCATGTTTCATTGAAATGTACAGCTGTGTGTCATCCGCATAGCAGTGAAAGTTAACATTATGTTTTCGAATAACATCCCCAAGAGGTAAAATATATAGTGAAAACAATAGGGGTCCTAAAACGGAACCTTGAGGAACACCGAAATGTACAGTTGATTTGTCAGAGGACAAACCATTCACAGAGACAAACTGATATCTTTCCGACAGATAAGATCTAAACCAGGCCAGAACTTGTCCGTGTAGACCAATTTGGGTTTCCAGTCTCTCCAAAAGAATGTGGTGATCGATGGTGTCAAAGGCAGCACTAAGGTCTAGTAGCACGAGAACAGATGCAGAGCCTCGGTCTGACGCCATTAAAAGGTCATTTACCACCTTCACAAGTGCAGTCTCAGTGCTGTGATGGGGTCTAAAACCAGACTGAAGCATTTCGTATACATTGTTTGTCTTCAGGAAGGCAGTGAGTTGCTGCGCAACAGCTTTTTCTAAAATTTTTGAGAGGAATGAAAGATTCGATATAGGCCGATAGTTTTTTACATTTTCCGGGTCAAGGTTTGGCTTTTTCAAGAGAGGCTTTATTACTGCCACTTTTAGTGAGTTTGGTACACATCCGGTGGATAGATAGCCGTTTATTATGTTCAACATAGGAGGGCCAAGCACAGGAAGCAGCTCTTTCAGTAGTTTAGTAGGAATAGGATCCAGTATGCAGCTTGAAGGTTTAGAGGCCATGATTATTTTCATCATTGTGTCAAGAGATATAGTACTAAAACACTTAAGTGTCTCTCCCGATCCCAGGCCCTGGCAGAGCTGTGCAGATCCAGGACAGCTAAGCCCTGGAGGAATACGCAGATTTAAAGAGGAGTCCGTAATTTGCTTTCTAATGATCATGATCTTTTCCTCAAAGAAGTTCATGAATTTATTACTGCTGAAGTGAAAGCCATCCTCTCTTGGGGAATGCTGCTTTTAAGTTAGCTTTGCAACAGTATCAAAAATACATTTTGGATTGTTCTTATTTTCCTCAATTAAGTTGGAAAAGTAGGATGATCGAGCAGCAGTGAGGGCTCTTCGATACTGCACGGTACTGTCTTTCCAAGCTAGTCGGAAGACTTCCAGTTTGGTGTGGCGCCATTTCCTTTCCAATTTTCTGGAAGCTTGCTTCAGAGCTCGGGTATTTTCTGTATACCAGGGAGCTAGTTTCTTATGACAAATGTTTTTCGTTTTTAGGGGTGCAACTGCATCTAGGGTATTGCGCAAGGTTAAATTGAGTTCCTCAGTTAGGTGGTTAACTGATTTTTGTCCTCTGACGTCCTTGGGTAGGCAGAAGGAGTCTGGAAGGGCATCAAGGAATTTTTGTGTTGTCTGAGAATTTATAGCACGACTTTTGATGCTCCTTGGTTGGAGTCTGAGCAGATTATTTGTTGCGATTTCAAACATAATAAAATGGTGGTCCGGTAGTCCAGGATTATGTGGAAAAACAGTAAGATCTACAACATTTATTCCATGGGACAAAACTAGGTCCAGAGTATGACTGTGGCAGTGAGTAGGTCCAGAGACATGTTGGACAAAACCCACTGAGTCGATGATGGCTCCGAAAGCCTTTTGGAGTGGGTCTGTGGACTTTTCCATATGAATATTAAAATCACCAAAAATTTGAATATTATCTGCTATGACTACAAGGTCCGATAGGAATTCAGGGAACTCAGATAGGAATGCTGTATATGGCCCGGGAGGCCTGTAAACAGTAGCTATAAAAAATGATTGAGTAGGCTGCATAGATTTCATGACTAGAAGCTCTTTTTTTTGTAAATTGAAATTTGCTATCGTAAATGTTAGCAACACCTCCGCCTTTGAGGGATGCACGGGGGATATGGTCACTAGTGTAACCAGGAGGTGAGGCCTCATTTAACACAGTACATTCCTCAGGCTTAAGCCATGTTTCAGTCAGGCCAATCACATCAAGATTGTGATCAGTGATTAGTTCAGTGATTGTGATCAGTGATTGTGACATTGATAGTTCATTGACTATAACTGCATACATTAGCTAGTTCAATCCCAATGAGATCTTTCTCAAACAGAACACACATTAAAAGTGAATGAAAGCAAGAATTGAAAGCATTTGAAGTGAGGGATCTAACATTAAGTAACCCTATTTTGAGATGTGAGGTATCACGATCTCTTTCAATAATGGCAGGAATGGAGGAGGTCTTTATCCTAATGAGATTGCTAAGGCGAACATCGCCATGTTTAGTTTTGCCCAACCTAGGTCGAGGCACAGACACAGTCTCAATGGGGATGGCTGAGCTGACTACACTGACTATGCTAGTGGCAGACTCCACTAAGCTAGCAGGTTGGCTAACAGCCTGCTGCCTGGCCTGCACCCTATTTCATTGTGGAGTTAGAGCCCTGTCTATGTTGGTAGATAAGATGAGAGTACCCCTCCAGCTAGGATGGAGTCCGTCACTCCTCAGCAGGTCAGGCTTGGTCCTGTTTGTGGGTGAGTCCCAGAAAGAGGGCCAATTATCTACAAATTCTATCTTTTGGGAGGGGCAGAAAACAGTTTTCAACCAGCGATTGAGTTGTGAGACTCTGCTGTAGAGCTCGTCACTCCCCCTAACTGGGAGGGGGCCAGAGACAATTACTCGATGCCGACACATCTTTCATCTTTCGTTTTAAGTCTAATACTGCGGGTAATGGAGTCGTCAATGACTAGGGTTTTCAATTTGTCAGAGCTAATGGTGGGAGCCTTCGGCGTCTCAGACCCCGTAACGGGAGGAGTAGAGACAAGAGATAACTCGGCCTCAGACTCCGACTCGCTACTTAATGGGGAAAACCGGTTGAAAGTTTCTGTCGGCTGAATGAGCGACACCAGTTGAGCATTCCTACAGCATTTCCCTCCAGAAGCCATGAGAAAGTTATCCGGCTGCGGGGACTGTGCGGGGGGATTTATACTAACGTTAGTATCTGTACTTACTGGTGGCACAGACGCTGTTTCTTCCTTTCCTACACTGAAATTACCCTTGCCTAACGATTGCGTCTGAAGCTGGGCTTGCAGCACAGCTATCCTCGCCGTAAGGTGATCGTTCTCCTGTATATTATGAGTACAGCGAAAAGACATCATGTTAATGTTACTACTTAGCTTCGGCTGTTGGAGGTCCTGACGAACCATGTCCAGATAAAGCGTCCGGAGTGAAAAAGTTGAATGAGGGAAAAAAGTTGTAATGGAAAAACTAAAAATATAAACGGTAATTAAAAAGTAAAAAGAAAAAAACGTAAAGTTGTCAGCTAGCAAAGTAAGGTTGGCAAGAAAACGCACAGCAACAAAACGCACAGCAAAACAAAACGCACAGCAACACGTCTGCAAATTCAAGAGGAAGGAGGAGTCAATAGACTGGTCACCGATCATAGCTAGACAGACATTTTCAAATCTTACCATAGATTTTCATGCCGATTTAAGTCAAAACTGTAACCATGCCACCCAGGAACATTGCATGCCATCTTGGTAAGCAACTCCAGTGTGTATTTGGCTTTAGGTTATTGTCCAGCTGAGGTCAATTTGTCTCTCAGTGTCTGTTGGAAAGTAGACTGAACCAGGTTTTTCCTCTAGGACTTTACCTGTGCTTAGCTCTATTCCTTTTCTTTTTATCCTAAAAAACTCCCTAGTCCTTGCTGATGACAAGCATACCCATAACATGATGCAGCCACCATCATGCTGGTACTGATTTGTTGTGATGGATTTGCCCCAAACATAACGCTTTGTATTCAGGACATAAAGTAAATTTCTTTGCCACATTTTTAGGTGTTTTACTTTAGTGCCTTGTTGCAAACAGGATGCATGTTTTGTCATCTTTTTTATTCTGTACAGGCTTCTTTCTTTTCACGCTGTCATTTAGGTTAGTTTTGTGGGGTAACTACAATGCTGTTGATCCATCCTTAATTTTCTCCTATCACAGCCATTAACTCTATTCCTGTTTTATTGTCCCCATTGGTCTCATTGGTTAAATCCCTGAGCAGTTTCCTTCCTCTCCGGCAATTGAGTTAGGAAGGACGCCTGTAGCTTTGTAGTGACTGGGTGTATTGATACATCATCTAAAGTGTAATTAATAACATCACCATGCTCAAAGGGATATTCCGTTTTTTTTACCCATCTACCAATAGGTGCCCTTCTTTGAGGGGTATTGGAAAACCTCCCTGGTCTTTGTCGTTGAATCTGTGTTTGAAATTCACTGCTCGACTGAGGGACCTTACAGATAATTGTATGTGTGGGGTACAGAGATGAGGTAGTCCTTCAAAAATCATGTTAAAAACTATTATTGCACACAGAGTGAATCCATTAAACTTATTATGTGACTTGTTAAGCACATTTTTATTCCTGAACTTATTTAGGCTTGCCATACCAAATGGGTTGAATACTTATTGAATCAAGACAGTTCAGCTTTTCATTTTTTATTAATTTGTAAAAACTTATAAAAACATAATTCCACTTTGACATTATGGGGTATTGTATGTAAGCCAGTGACACAAAATCTCAAAGTAATCCATTTTAAATTTAGGCTGTAACACAACAAAATGTGAAACAAGTCAAGGGGTGTGAATACTTTCTGAAGGCACAAGGGATCTGCTGGTTACAAGCCATAACCCTTAATTGGCACTATATAGAAACATGTTGTGTGTGTGTAGCTCTACACAACATGCCGTTAAAGACATACTCCAGTACAGCTTTGATTAATATGATATCAAAATATCAGCCATGTGTTATTGCTGTTGTTATAGTATGAGTCACACATGTACAAAGACAATAGACCCACACAGACATGACAGAGTGTTGTTTCTGTTGTGGAGACTACTCCATAGGGGTTCCCTGGTGTGTGTGCCAGCGACGGAAACCTCCAGGGGAAGTAGAGAGACCTGGACTTGGTTCACAAACTAACACTTTAACTATGTCTCAGAGAGAGAGAGAATGATTGTTGGAATAAGAGAACAGGAGAGAGAGATAGAGAGAGAGAGCGATCGAGAGAGAGGGAGAGAGAGAGGTGGTGTGGAATGGACCAGACAAATAGGGTAAGTGTGGGTATCTACCAGACTTCAGATATGTTTCAGGTTTTGATCCTCTGCTTGTCCTGAGCCATCTCAGTCTTCGAGCTTCGAACTTCACAAAAGTGTCAGATACGCCAGTAAAATCTGACGGCTCCACAGTCTCTGATAAAAATGTGAACACCTCTCATGCTGTGCTGAACTGTTAACTATGGTAACACACATCTGTAGAGCACATTGAGTATCGGGGTGCTCGGCTTCATGAGGACATCGATCTGCCTCGGGAGTCTGTCAGGCATGTGCGTGTCAGTGTGTGAACTGTATGGGAATGTACTATAGTGTGTGTATATGTGTGTGTGTGTGTGTTTGTGTGTGTGTTGTTCAACCATTGAGATGCAGCTGCACTCCTAGACATATCTCTGTTTGTTAAAAAAAGTTACATTAACAAGTCAACACGTAACCTAAGACAGGAGACCCAAACACAACTAATTTAGACAGAGAGGGAAGGATAACCACAGTGAGAACCCCAGATAGTGGGGTGAGGGCATCCCAGCATTGATGCTGAAAAATCGGGAAGATTGGAGCTGGCACCTCGCACTTGGAGAGAGCTACAGATTGAAGGGGCCCAGCCCCGGGCGGTCTGTGCCCAGCCAGGGTGAGGGATCGTGGGGGAAAGGGAACCTGGCAGCTCCACTTCCTCTTGGCTCTGTGGAAGAGGCCCAATTAGGCAGAGCCTCCTCTCGGCTTTCCCTGGGTCTGGCCTGGCTGGCAGGTTCCTGGCTGGCTGGTTGCTGGCTGACTGGCTGGTTCCTGGCTTGTTCCTGGCTGGCTGGGAAGACGCTGCAGCACTAGGAGACAGGAGGAGGATGCAGAGAGACAAATCAAGACCAGATGAGAACCAAGGAGGAGAGGGAGGGAGACAACAGAAATCATGAGTGCTGATAATCTGTATCTATTCCAAACAGACTCTCCTTAACTGTCTTGGTCTCTGTCTGGATTCTAGATTGATAATCGAAATCAGCTCAGAATCCCAGGCCCGTGTTTAGGACTTACCTTAGATGTTACACTGATGGTGTTGACATGCTCGATCCACTGAGCTGTGTTGTGGACAGGTTCCAAAGACTCTGTGCTCACTCTCCTTCTCCATCTCTATGTTCCTCTGGTGTTGATTGGAGAGGTAGAGTGGAAGCTGTGGAGGGGTGGGGGTGTAGATAGGGGTGGGGGTGTAGCTACCTCGGTCCAGTTTTTTGTCTCACTTTATTTCCCTCTTATCTCCTGTCTGTGATCTGGGCCTGTCATCTTCAGTGTGTGCGTGATAGCTGGCAGTTTTCCCCCTCGCTCCTGATCAACACCCTGATTGGTCCTTCCTGGCGCTGACACACACATGGAGACAAGGCTTTGAGGTTGGCGGTCCGCTACAATCAGAAACAAACACAGAGCTGGTCAGGGATATCACCAGCCTCACTCACTCAGAGCTGGTCAGGGATATCACCAGCCTCACTCACTCAGAGCTGGTCAGGGATATCACCAGTCTCACTCACTCAGAGCTAGTCAGGGATATCACCAGCCTCACTAACTCAGAGCTGGTCAGGGATATCACCAGCCTCACTCACACAGAGCTGGTCAGGGATATCACCAGCCTCACTCACTCAGAGCTAGTCAGGGATATCACCAGTCTCACTCACACAGAGCTAGTCAGGAATATCACCAGCGTCACTCACTCAGAGCTGGTCAGGTATATCACCAGTCTCACTCACTCAGAGCTGGTCAGGGATATCAGCAGTCTCACTCACTCAGAGCTAGTCAGTGATATCACCAGCCTCACTCACACAGAGCTAGTCAGGGATATCACCAGCGTCACTCACTCAGAGCTGGTCAGGGATATCACCAGTCTCACTCACTCAGAGCTAGTCAGGGATATCACCAGCCTCACTCAGAGCTGGTCAGGGATATCACCAGTCTCACTCACTCAGAGCTGGTCAGGGATATCACCAGTCTCACTCACTCAGAGCTGGTCAGAGATATCACCAGCTTCACTCACTCAGAGCTGGTCAGGGATATCACCAGCCTCACTCACTCAGAGCTGGTCAGGGATATCACCAGCCTCACTCACTCAGAGCTAGTCAGGGATATCACCATCCTCACTCACTCAGAGCTAGTCAGGGATATCACCAGTCTCACTCACTCAGAGCTAGTCAGGGATATCACCAGCCTCACTCACTCAGAGCTAGTCAGGGATATCACCAGCCTCACTCACTCAGAGCTAGTCAGGGATATCACCAGCCTCACTCACTCAGAGCTAGTCAGGGATATCACCAGTCTCACTCACACAGAGCTAGTCAGGGATATCACCAGCCTCACTCACTCAGAGCTAGTCAGGGATATCACCAGCCTCACTCAGAGCTGGTCAGGGATATCACCAGTCTCACTCACTCAGAGCTGGTCAGGGATATCACCAGTCTCACTCACTCAGAGCTGGTCAGAGATATCACCAGCTTCACTCACTCAGAGCTGGTCAGGGATATCACCAGCCTCACTCACTCAGAGCTGGTCAGGGATATCACCAGCCTCACTCACTCAGAGCTAGTCAGGGATATCACCATCCTCACTCACTCAGAGCTAGTCAGGGATATCACCAGTCTCACTCACTCAGAGCTAGTCAGGGATATCACCAGCCTCACTCACTCAGAGCTAGTCAGGGATATCACCAGCCTCACTCACTCAGAGCTAGTCAGGGATATCACCAGCCTCACTCACTCAGAGCTAGTCAGGGATATCACCAGTCTCACTCACACAGAGCTAGTCAGGGATATCACCAGCCTCACTCACTCAGAGCTAGTCAGGGATATCACCAGTCTCACTCACTCAGAGCTGGTCAGGGATATCACCAGTCTCACTCACTCAGAGCTGGTCAGGGATATCACCAGCCCCACTCACTCACTCACTCAGAGCTGGTCAGGGATATCACCAGCCTCACTCACTCACTCAGAGCTGGTCAGGGATATCACCAGCCTCACTCACTCAGAGCTGGTCAGGGATATCGCCAGGCTCACTCACTCAGAGCTGGTCAGGGATATCACCAGCCTCACTCGGTCAGGGATATCACCAGCCTCACTCACACAGAGCTGGTCAGGGATATCACCAGTCTCACTCACTCAGAGCTGGTCAGGGATATCACCAGCCTCACTCAGAGCTGGTCAGGGATATCACCAGCCTCACTCACTCAGAGCTGGTCAGGGATATCACCAGGCTCACTCACTCAGAGCTGGTCAGGGATATCACCAGCCTCACTCACAGGGCTGGGACAGGACCTGACTTACTCTCCCAAGACTAACAGAAGAATGTAAAGATACATCTGAGCATTAGGCCTACTGTACAGTTACACACACACACACACATATAAACGCACATATTTCTCATGAAGAAATACAATATGCACATGTTTTAAAAGCATATTGTACATCTCACACATATGTGTGTAGCAGAGTTCAGTACAGTACAGTACATGATGGACAGTACAGTACAGTATGGTACAGTACATGATGGACAGCATAGCTGGCTCTGCTCAGGTAGAGGTCGGAGAATTGAACACAGAGCAGAGGCCCTGGAGGAGGTTACACAGCAGAGAGCAGTACACTACAGCAGGCCTCTGGACACGGCTCAGATTGAAAAAGCATGCAGTGAGTAACTAACAGTAGATAAAGATTCCTCCCGGTCTGTTGATGGAGAGGAGGCCAGATCCAGAGCCAGTACCCACTAGCTACCGCCACCACCGTAGGAAGCCCTCGCTACTGCTGACTGAGAGATGATTGAGTTTAACATGAGTTTGCTTGCCTGAGTGTTTTTTAATAAGTGAAAATGCCACTGATCAGTTGGCATGAGAAAGGCAAGAGAGTTGTTCAGAGGAACACAGAAAATCTGAAGACAGAACGGTAGAGCATATACAATAAGAGCAAGAAAGAATGCTAAAGAAGTAGGTGAGATAGAGAGAGAAAGAGAGATAGAGAGAGAGGGAGAGAGAGAGGGAGAGGGAGAGAGAGAGAGAGAGAATGATGTTCTTCTGAGAGCAGGAGAAAGGATTAGAAGGGAAGACGAAATAAGGAATGTAGCTAGAATGCTCAGAAAAAGTTAGATTGACAGAACTTGCTTGTATGGAGAAGTACATTCATTCTGTAAGTATTCTCTCTCTAGTCCATCTCCGTCTCTCGCTCTCCCTCACTTCAGATTTTTAAAACTATGATAACTAAACTGGCCAGGTCCCTCCCCCTCACTGTGCACATAGCTGTAGGAAACTCTCTCTTTCTCTGGGTCTGGTTTCAATTTCTGGAAAATGAAGAGGTTGTGAAAAGTGAAAACTCTTGCCTTGTAAATGCATTATTGTTCAGGATATAGCTGAGATCCAGCTTTAATAGCTCTGTTTGTTTAGGATATACTCTCAATCCCCCACTACATAATCTCATTCACCGACCAGGGTTTAGTTGCACAAATAAATACAGTAATGAATCCCTTCATATAGAGAGAGGAAGGCAGCGACGGCACCCTGGTCCAATCTATTCCAGATGGCACCAATAGATCACGTAATTTATATGTACTGTATTCGGTTTCCACGGCAACCCAGCTCCATTTACACGGATTCTGACCCGAATCCTCTTCTTCCAGGGCCCTTGATTAGCAGGATTGAAGATCGTTTTCATGGAGGGATGAGACTGATGATGCGCAGATGTAGTGTCACCCTTGATGCACCTTCTCTTGAATACAGTATACCCCTCATTCCCTCACACATGCATACACACACACTGCCACACGCACGCACACACATGCACGTGCTCACACACTTCCCTCACTATGATATTCAATCCACCTGTGTTGAGAACACATTAAAGCCTGATCACTCTGTATTGCTGCCATTAGTGTAGCGCGCCTCTGCTTCGTTCACCAGTAAACTGTGGTCGGCGTTGGGATTACCTTATCGCTCTCTCAGAGCGGTCATGGATGGTTAACTCTATTCATGACACTTCGTTGTTTTTCTCTGTCTCTCCTGCTCAGGGAAGAGCCTGGTGGATGGGGGCCCTGCTCTCTGAGGGATTTCTCAGTCTGGCCAGTAGGCGGAAGCCTTTCACACAGGAAAGATACACTGTCTGCTTGTACATTACATGTATTGGGAAAGGGAAAGGCAAAGGGGGGGATACCTGGTCAGTTGTATAACGGAATGCGTTCAACAGAAATGTGTCATCCACATTTTTTTTATTTTTTTTATTTTTTATTTCACCTTTATTTAACCAGGTAGGCAAATTGAGAACACGTTCTCATTTACAATTGCGACCTGGCCAAGATAAAGCAAAGCAGTTCGACACATACAACAACACATAGTTACACATGGAGTAAAACAAACATACATACAGTGAATAATAAGTCTATATACAATATGAGCAAGTGAGGTGAGATAAGGGAGGTGAAGGCAAACAAAATATATATATAAATAAATAAAAATATAAAAAGGCCATGGTGGCGAAGTAAATACAATATAGCAAGTAAAAAAAGTAAAAAAAAGTAGAGATAGTAGAGATAGAAAAAAGTAGAGATAGAAATAATGGGGTGCAAAGGAGCAAAATAAATAAATAAATAAATACAGTAGGTAAAAAGGTAGTTGTTTGGGCTAAATTATAGATGGGCTATGTACAGGTGCAGTAATCTATGAGCTGCTCTGACAGCTGGTGCTTAAAGCTAGTGAGGGAGATAAGTGTTTCCAGTTTCATTTCATTTAACCCAACCCTTCTGAATCAGAGAGGTGCGGGAGACTGCCTTAATCGACATCCACGTCATCAGGAATGCCACATATTTTGTAGAGGTTTAACTAGTGAAATATTTACTCTGTTCAGTAGTCACATTTGGTATTTTAGTGAAAACACTCATTTTGGGGGGCTTTTGGAAAATGTTAACATAATGGTGAAATAAATGGTGCATTACTGTATATATACAGTACATCTCCTGCTCCATTTGGAAATTGACAAAAGCTGTTATCTTTCACCATCTAAAGTGGAGGATTGTTTGACATGGGTTGCTATAGTTGCAGTAGTGTTCTGCCAAGGCTTGCTGTCTGCCCCTGGAGTGGAGTCAGGGCTTCAGCCTGCTGGCCTCAGGCATCTCTCCTAGTGAGGAGATTTGCAGATGAAATGTGACATGACTGAGGAGAAGACAAGCAGACGTGGGACGTAGAAGTCTTGTAGGCCTTCAATATGTCTCTGCTTTTATGACCTGACTATCTCTGTCTGACTCTTGTTGCCAGAAAATATACCAGAGAAAGATGTGTCTTTGTTTGTGTATATTGAACTATTCGATGGGTTATATCTTTACCTTGCCCTCTGATAGGCTATTGGAATATTTGCCAGATTGCACATTTACACATTTAAAGTTTAGGGATTAGGGGTGGTGGAGGTAGGGGTTATAGGTGGATTTGGGATTGAGTGTACAACATCTGGACAACCCCAGTAGTGTCAGGAGAGACCGGCTGACCAATCAGAACCAGTAGAGGGCCCTACCTCTCTCGCCAACACCTCATTCTTTAAACTAATTAAACTATAACATATTATTAGATGTCATACCTCCATGAATCAAATAATTCACTACTCTAAAGACAAACACATTATTCAGCCGTAAGACATGGAGCACCTGTGACCTCTTTTAAATGGGGAAATCAGTAAATGTAATTATTGTTAACGTATTTGCTCAGGCTGCTGCGGGCAAGGTGGACAGTTAGCAGAGGCAGTCTGTTCTGAGCCTCGGGCCAAAGGGTTGTGGGTGTGCGAATCCCTTGTGAGCTGAGAAACTGTTGAACCTGAGGTATGGACCCAGCTGAACAAATGCCTGGAGGAATGTGGGAGATGTTTGAAATGCTAAGTCAATAGAGTCATTGGATAACATACAGATATAGGATCTTCTGTTGTTGCTGCACTGCAGGATTTACATAAATTCACTGAAAACCCGCACTAACACAAGCTATATTAACAGTATTGAACTTTTCTTGTAGCCTTATTTTGGCCGATCAAGCAACATTACAGCGGTGGGTGGAAAAGTGTGAATATGGATTAAACATTGAAATCCTGTTGCAGCAGGATTAATTTGCTGCGACAATGCTGGTCAAATGAAGATCCTGCATCTGTATAGTCACATTAGAGGATGTGGGTTACAAAGGCAGGCCGTTAGGAAGCGGCACTGCTTAGATCAGGCAGATGTGTAGGATCCATTTCTCTGTCTTGCTCTCTGTGAGAATACTATCCCCCTAACTGTCAGTCGCTTTGAAATGTAAAAAGGATGGTCCCTTCCGCTAGATGACACTTTCCTAGTTTCAAAGAGAGATATTGTGGCTAGTTATGATTGATATACTACTTACATAATCCAAATTAAATAATTATTATAAAAATGATAAATTGATTTTCATTGACTTATCTGAGACCATACTGTAGATGTGAATCAAGTAATTAGTAACAGAATAAATACTGCTAAGAGTATAACAATACCAATGGAGAAAAGAAAGGTGTGTTAGCATGCTTTTTATAAGACTATTTCAGTTTATCTATATTTATTTTTGCACAAATAATTTCAGAAAATGAATAACATTCTTGCAAAATATTAATATAAATACAAATTTGCTCAAATATTGTGTACATTTTCCTAATTTGTGATTTTCTATTTTCAAAAGAAATTTGATAAATGTTTTAAATAATACATAATTTCAATATTCCAGCATTTTTCTGTATAAATGTGTGTCTGTGGACAGTACCACTCCATAATTAATACATTTGCAGAGCAAAATATACATTTTACAGAAAACTGACACAAAGTCAAATCTTCAGACTGAACTTTAATTGAAAGAACAACAACCTGTGAACTTGTGACTTTTAGTTGGTGACATAAACAACAACATTTGCGTTGTTAACGACATTCTTACTTTACAACCAGTATATCTTGCCTTTCCTCCCGCCACTACACAGCCACCACTAATGATCATGTAATGATCTGTCTGAAATGTTTATGGTTTGTTTTAAAAACCTGTGAATCTGAGAGCAGTCATATTTAGGATTTCAGGATGAACTCCAACTGGGGCGGGTATGCCTGGGCTCCTCTATGCTTCATTATCCGAGAAAGAACCTTAAACTAAGCGGCCTGTAAAAGCAGCCGGTAGATCCTGTGTGTCTCAGAGCCGGCTATTGTGTGCTGTAATTACGCATCTAATTACATGCCAGTGCTGGAGGACTGTAGGACTGTTTCTGTTGGTGGCAGTGTTTGTTGGACCTAAGCGTACTCATTTTCTAGGAGAGTTTTAGGAGTGATAGGGCACATCAGTACCTTGAGAGAGAGAAGCAGAGGAAGATGCAGAGAGAGGCTGATGATGCAGAGAGAGACAATGTTATTTGCACGCGAGAATGTTAGATTAGTCCACCAACTTATAATTGAAGTTGGTGGTTACTACTGGTTTCAGATCCGAGGCAAAAGAAATTGTCTGCCATGTTTTGTGTTTTGGTAAGGTCTCGGAGTGATGTCAAGCACCCAAGAAGCCTCCCAAGAAACCACCCAAGAAGCCTCAACCCAACAGATATGAATGACTTTGCCTTCAGGTATCCTACGAAAGGAAATGTTGCTTACTGTTCAGCCATCGAGTTCCAATTTAGGCGCTTATCAGTGCCCAAATCTGCCATTTTCAACCCGTACACGGGTACGAGTGTAAAGAACTACAACAGTCTACATCTTGATTTGTGCTTACTCATGTCTGATCTATGAACCAGGTGATGCCAGACTTTTGCACCAGGTGAGCCTGGAGCAGGAACATTCTACCGACCAAACAGTCTTATTCATATAGATCTTGGTAAAGGCCCAGTGCAGTCAAAATCGTGATTTCCTGTGTTTTATTTTTATAAAGTGATGCTCTGGAATGTTAGTATGATTTCAGCTGGGTTTGAAATCCCTATTTCTTGTGTACATTTTTGTGTACATTTCGTATGCTACGTTACGTCCTACAAAAAAAAGTATATATATTTGGTATTATATGTTACGAATCCAATTCGTACAATATGTTAAGAATTTTTGTGCTTAAGATCCCAGACTGTATCTTTAATTAATCATCAATTAACGATCACTAATTCATCTAGATAATTCCAGCTGAAACTTTGCTGTAAATTGACGTGTTTTGAACATCTGTGCAGTGAAAAAAAATTCTGACCTTTCCTTCACTCCTTCTCTGGCTTTCTAACTGGATAAAATTAGGTGTTATAATATTGAGGGTGTTTTTAGCAACCCTTGAACATACCCACACACCCGCTAGTACACACTAGATTACTGACACTTGAGCGAACAGTGTGTGCACTGTTCTGACGCTTCATCAGTCATTAGGTTGTGAGAGAGGTGGGCGACGCCTACGTCATTGCCGCTCTCCACCATGTATTAATGCAGGGTAATTATAGCCTGAATCAATGAATTATTTAATCATCAAAGGCTTATAGGCCGAGCAAAAGTAAACCCCCTTCAATAGCTGGGCTTGACCACACTCCCTCTCTCCATGGAGAGTATATTTACTGTGTGTGTGTGTGTGTGTGTGTGTGTGTGTGTGTGTGTGTGTGTGTGTGTGTGCGCGTGTGTGTGTGCGTGTGCGTGTGCGTGTGCGTTTGTGTGTACCAATCTACACAGTAAGCCAAACAAGGCTGTGTGGCTACGATCTTGTAAACCCTCTTTTTTTTCTTTTCCCTCCCTCTCTCCTCCCACATCACTGAATCCTTACTGAACCCCAAAACTAGCGAGACAAAAACTGAAGAAAATATGAGCAAGAAGATAGATAGATCTTGGTAAGTGGTCACATGGATGTAGTGAAACTATGAAGAGAAAAACACTGTCAACAAAATTGAGTTTGGCTCTGTGGCACCCAGTCTCAGAGTGGATTCAGAAAGACCTCGCATCTAAAGAGACAGACATTATTTTAATGCATTCACACTAAATGAATAAAGCCAGTCTGGCTAATGCTGGTCCTCAATTGTGGTCAAATCAGGAGAAGTCTTGATCTACTAGCGTCAGTCGTTTTCTGATAAAGCCGAGCATTGATTTATGCAAGAGGCTGGCTTTGATTACATGCTAACTAACATGCAGTCATCCCCAGACCTTTGTTATTGTGGAGATGAGCAGCAAACACACCCCCTTGTGTGTTGTCTTAATCCGACATGATGACACTCTTGTAGAAATAGCTTTCATGGAAATTCAGATCTATTAAACAGACTTAAAATCCCACTAGAGAAAACTTACTGGACACAAACTGGTTCTATCAATGCTGTTTTCAAAATATTTCAACAAAGAAATATAGATGATGACAATATATCATCGACAATATACCAAATGTTACCGTCGCCATTTTTCAACCACAATGCAAAACATGCCTAAGGGTTTTGTTTTGCTGTAGACATGCTAAAGTTACAGTACCCGCTCATTGTATACTATATACCTACCCATAGGAGATGCCAGCTAATCAGAGGCACACATGAGAGAGAGAGAGAGAGAGAGAGAGAGAGAGAGAGAGAGAGAGAGAGAGAGAGAGAGAGAGAGAGAGAGAGAGAGAGAGAGAGAGAGAGAGAGAGAGAGAGAGAGAGAGAGAGAGAGAGAGGAGAGAGAGGAGAGAGAGAGAGAGAGAGAGAGAGGAGAGAGAGAGAGAGAGAGAGAGAGAGAGAGAGAGAGAGAGAGAGAGAGAGAGAGGAGAGAGAGAGAGAGGAAGAGAGAGAGAGAGAGAGAGAGAGAGAGAGATAGAGAGATAGAGAGATAGAGAGATAGAGAGTGTGTGTGTGTGTGTAAGAAAGAAAAGAGAAACTCTGAGTGTCTGTCTTGCTCATGGTGGTTAGATGTCCAGGCCCAGGTGACCCCTGGTCGTGTGATTGGTGTTCTGGTGTCAGTCACATCAGATGCTGTGACAGACAACTCACTTAAAGCCCCTCTCTGCCAGGCCTGGGGGGTTCTGCCCGGCTGCTCTGCCTGTCTGCTTGTCTCTCTTTGCTGCCTGCCTGTAGGCTACAACAGACAGACAAACACGCTGCTGCCTTAATGAAAGCCAGACCTTCCTCAGGGAAGCAAACATTGCTTTACACAAAATACTTTAGTGCAAAAAATGTTTATTATCCTTCCAGAGACTTTCACACTAAGAAAATAATAAAATGAGTTTGGGGAATGTTCCTGCAGGCCTTACGCATTGACTCCATAGAGACACCTTCCATTAAATAACGCAGAGATTTTCATCTTCTCCAATTTTCTGACCCCCTCGGCCCCCTCCTTTTCCTCAATCCATCCACCCCTCCACTCATCTGTCCATCCACTTGGGTGGCGGACACCCCATGGTCTCAGCCGGCCGCTGTGTCAGAGGGGAGGGCCTGTCTTTCAGTGTCAAGATACAGCCGTGTCGGGGATCCGTTGATCCACACTGAGGCCCATACACAGTGTTGCAGAGCCCCAGGCCTCCCAACCCAGGCCCACGGTGGGCCGCTGCCCCCTGCCTGTCTTTATTATCACAGGTGGGCTGTCGGTCGCCACCACCCTGCCCATTTTCTGTTCAGCTCAGGAGGGGCGGTCAATAGGTCTCGGGCCAAATACATATGTCTGGACAACGGGGTTAGGCCCAAATACATAGCCTATTGGAAGGGGATAGGGCCCCAATGTTGCCTATTGAAGGGGCGGTGATGGTGGTGAAGGAGGGTGAGGAGTCAAGTCGTGGAGGATCAAAGATAAATCCCCCAGATGGACGTGTGGGGAAAGGACAGACAATTAGTGATCTGTGGAGAGTGATGAAAGGGTGAGGCTGTCACTCAGCAACCTGGCAGCTTCTCACCATTTCTCAGCAGGCTGCTGGACAGGCAGGAGGGGCCTCAGGAGATCTGCTGACTTTGGCACAACATGTCCCTCGTTGTTTCTCCCTCCATTTTCCACAGATGGACTGTCTGAAAAGTCTGCCAAAAGTCTGCAGATGGCAGTGTACACAGTCTATGAAGGAATGCCCATTCTTAATGCATTTACTTAAAAACTCTAATTTGACATGGGTGTTAATTTAACAAACCATGTGTGAAGAGAACAGAAGAGGACGATAACAAAAAGAGGGGATAAAACAAAACCCTCCTTCCCCATACCAATAGAGATGAAGAGGAATAACCTGCAGACACACTTTGAAACAAGGGGAGTAAATTCCTCTTGAGTGAGGGAGAGAAGGAGGAGAGGAGAGACAAACCTCAAGTGGGTGGCCAGAGGAAACGGGGCCAGAGGCTTCAATGGTGGAGCGGGAGAAACCAACCAACACACACAGGCCCATCACACACACACACACACACACACACACACACACACACACACACACACACACACACACACACACACACACACACACACACACACACACACACACACACACACACACACACACACA
Source organism: Salvelinus fontinalis (assembly GCF_029448725.1). NCBI lineage: Eukaryota > Metazoa > Chordata > Actinopteri > Salmoniformes > Salmonidae > Salvelinus > Salvelinus fontinalis. The sequence continues at coordinate 19,446,113 of NC_074687.1, forward strand.
CCAACCGCTAACTCAGATTGGAGAGGATCCCCACAGAGACCTGGTGCATTAGGAGCTCAGCGCCTCAGGAAATAATAATGAATATGGAATTATATTTGTGTAAATACAGCCAGATGTAAAGGTGGGAAAAACCAGGAGCAGATGTTGATTACGGGGGCAAAACAATGGGTCTGAACTCTGAGGACTTGGAGGATCGAGCGTGCCCTCCAAACGTGTGAAATCCAATCCTCCTCAGCGTATAATCATATATATCGCCTCTCGTAATTAGGGAGGTATGGAGTAGAGTTCTGCAGCTGCTGGGGAAGTTTTAGGAGCTGGCTAGACACAACACCCGCCAATTAGACATAGGTTTCAGACAGAGAGGAAACCACACATGTCTGTCACACAACTATACATATGTATACATATATATGTAGGGTCTACTATACTGTGCCTTCCCAATACATACTAAAAATACAAAGACAAACAATATCATAGGAATTGAAAATGTATATAATGTACCGGTATAGAATATAATATAATATACAGCATCTTCACATTTGCACTATTATAACTTTTAACATATGTATGTCTGTTTGTTAAATCAAATACTTTTTTCCCACCTAAGAAAGTAGCTACATGTTTTGGAAAGAGTTTATCTATAGTGTGAAAGGGCTTGATTAAAACAATTTAACTGTGAAAAATATCTTACATTAGAGTAAATATATTATAGTAAATATTATATTATTGTATAATAATATGATATTAAATATGCAGGCTCCCCAGCCATCTCATACAACTCAAGTTAGTTCTCAAAAGGCTCATTTCTGAGAGTAGCCGATGTAGGAGTACATTATGAACGCGCTGTTTGGCATGTGGTAGCCACCGTAGTTTCTTATTCCAAGATGGCGCTCCCGATCAGGGGTAATGTGAAATATCTCCTTCAATTCATTCAAAAACGTCGTTCTCCAAAAAGACTATTCTGCGCTGGACAATGTGCGGACGGAAAGGTAGTGTGTTTCAAATGCACATTTACTGTATATTCATTGGTTATTGTACACCTTGTATATAGCCTCGTTATTTTTTTGTGTTACTATTTCCTTTTCCAAATTGTTCTTATTTTTTAACTGCATTGTTGGAAAATGGCTCGTAAGTAAACATTTCACAAAGGTCCACTACACCTTTTGTATTCGGCGCATGTGACAAATCAAATTTGATTTGATATTATGCTTAGACCAGGAGAGAACAGTAGGACGCTGTTTTTGACAGTTCATGTTCATGAAACAGTGCTAGCTGATGCAAGGCTTCCTGACATTATCTTGTTGGGAAAATGCATGGTTTATAAACAAAAACGATGTAGTTCATGTATTTAAATTCGTTCAAAAAATTCAGCCCCGCCCCGCCCCGCCCCCCGTAGGCTGTATTAATTCAATGTTAGTGCTATAATAATAATGATGATTTGGATAGTTTGTTTATTAGTTCTTTAATAGCAGCTAGTAGTTGCCTACTATTATTTGCCTAGTGGTAAAGCATTGAGATTATGAGTAATGTGGCTGTGTAGTATTATCCTGCCATTTGTCATATTTGATACAAAGGTGCTTCACCACACGCCATTCATCCCGAACTGCTTCAATCTACTTTTTAATCCATCACTCTTCAATTTTCTCAATCTAATTATTTGTTCTATTTCTTGTCTGTATCATGTAATTCAGTTTTTAGCTGCGAATGTGTACAATATCAAATAAACCTAACTACTAAAAACCCATACACTTAAATAGGCAATTAATGTAGTAGCTTTTGCTAGAATGGTGGTCACCAACCTTGGTCCTGGTCATGCAGGCTTTTGTTCTAACTCCCCACTAATGAACTCAATCAGCAAGCGCTCATGTGTATTAGTACTGGGCTGGAACAAAAGCCTGCACACTGAGTAAGGCCGTGTGTGAAATGCTCAGCAGTTGATATAGCCTAGTGCTTTAGACTGCTGTTTCATGAGGAAATGTGTCCTCAAATCTAGAGGTCTATAATTATTACATATTTGATCTCCTTAAAATGCGTAATTTATTGTAGGATGGTTTACTATTTGAGCTTGCGCTGCACTCTTGATTTGCCATGACACGAGCCCCCATGGATAAATTAATAGAATGTTAAATCCAACAACAATCCGCTAACAATAGTTTGTGCGTTTTGGCACAGTAAGGATGCTAATTATTGTGTTACGACCGAGTTATTTTATTTTTTTAAACTGATGTACGAGCTGTGGGGCCTTAATGACTGGCCAGTGGTGCTGAGGAACGGAATGCGCGCTCACCGCCGCTGCGTCTGTGTTTTGTTAAGGCGAGTCTCTCGAGATTTTGGCGAGGTGTGTGCGCGCCGAGGCGGAAGGCTAGATGGAAGTGGAGGAACCGAAAGCATCATCACAGCAGTGCTTCATTACCTGAAATAACATCAGAAATGAAGTGTTGGTTTTCATTTGTTTAAATTTTCTCCAAACGTCGACGGCAGCGCGCAAATCCGGACCCAATGCTCCGAGGTGTGATGTGCGTCAAGACATTGAGCTCGAAAAAGTGTTAAGTCACTGAACTTCTGCAGACCAATAGAGATTAACTATAAACTGTCACTGATCTAGAGCAGACCATGACGTTTGACTTCGCCTTATATAAATCTGAGACTATTTAACACATTTTGTAGCCATATTTTCTTAGTAACATATCCACACATACAATTTATAGTGAGATAGTTTAACTCGTGTGCTTACACAGCTCCGTCAGTCTACAAAGTCGTGGAAAATTATGGAACCTTTAAATACTAAGGTCGTCCTCATCTGTAAGGTTAATGTTAAAAGGCAGTGTATTGGGTCTGGATTCAATCCGTATTGTTGAAGTATAGGTGAAGATCTGTATTATAGCTCGATTGACATTTAAAGGCAATGTTCCTGCATTCACGGAGACTGCATCCATGGTAAACGGTGCATCTCTCAACTCGTTTGGAAATTACCTTTAATGTAAATAGTTAAATGTATCAACACATTTTCTTTAAATCTGCAATGTATACATTTTTGGGAGACCTGACCAAATTCACATAGAAATGCGAATTGTAGATCTGTCATTGAAAGCAAATCTAAAAAGCAGTAGATCTGTTCATTGTGCTATTTCTATGCTTCCTGTTCTTAAGTTTAGTTTTACTTTGGATTTTGTACACCAGCTGAAAATACAATATTTTTGGTTATTGAAAGGATATTTCACAGCAGTTTAGATGGTACAATAATTCTATACAATTGCTTGTTTTGTCACAAAGTGAAATAAGGCAAACTATTCAAATTTTAGCAACCAGGAAATGGCAGAGCGATTTCTGCATATTGCACCTTTTTGAAGTATTTTGCAGCATGAGATTGTGGGCAGTTGATGCACTTGAATGTACAACTGGCCAGAGAAGGCCATAATGGTGCATCTATTTTAGGCTAGGGTGTGGTGTAGGCCAAAATGATATTACATAAGTTGTTAGGGGCAGAGAGCGAGTAACCTGAGGGCAGACTTGTGGCAGCAGCTTTGGGCAGCCATGATTCCTCCTAGCACTGTGTAGCATGGTATTCCCTCCCCTCCTCTCTGTCCGCTCCTTAACTCGTCTGTGCTCCTAATGGCTGATATCAGTCATCTAAACCCCACGCTCCAGGAAGAAGGAAGTGACTTCTAATTCGCCTCTGCTCTGCTCAGTTCCAAGTTCACTCACTGTGGTGTCAGCTAAAACCATTAGAACAGATCCCTAGCCCCACACAACAGGGAAACGTCATGGACTTCAAGTTGAGTACATTCATTAATTGCTCTATTTATTTGAAACTGTCAGAAAAGCCCACTAATTCCTACCAGTCTCGTCCATGCAGGATAATTAGGTGTGTAAAAGGCATGCTAGGCCCACCAATGCTTTGCAAATCAGCCATTTGTCCAAACTCCCCCGAATGTCAGCATTGTTTTTCTTTTTTTCGACGTACCTAAACTGAATTACAGAATAAGTCTGTCTCTAATATGTCTATGTTAATACCCAGGAAGCCTTAAAAGCTTTCCAATCCCATGTCTTAATCTGTGGAGACCCAGACGTTGGACAGAAAGTCTGATGGTTTTTAATTAAAATGTATCTGGAATCGTGCTTTTGGGCTGCGCTCAAGTCAACAGAAGCTGCGCGTGCGTGTGTTTCCTGGCAGAGGTTGGCCCTGGCCTCAGTGTTACCATCATTATAGTTTGAATAATTTATGAAGTGTCTCCGGGTTATTTTTGCTGTGCTTATGGTATTATTATTTCCAGTCTGTGGAGTAAAATTAAACCACTCCATCATTAACTCATTCGGCCATCTTTTTATAGGCAAATTTAAAACACTCATTACTTAATGCAAATGCCTATTAATGGTATCAAATGCTGTTGACTAATACCTAATTTATCCAATGTCTTGATTTGTCCATGGTGTGCCCAACAAAGCCGTATCGGCTTAGCTAGGCCAGGCTCGTAGTGGTAGCTGTATCGGCTTAGCTAGGCCAGGGCTTTATTGGGTAGGCATTAACTTCACTAGGGTAGGGGGCAGCATTGGGAATTTTGGATGAAAAGCGTGCTCAAATTAAACTGCCTGCTACTCAGCCATAAAAGCTAGAATATGCATATAATTAGTAGATTTGGATGGAGAACACTCAGAAGTTTCTAAAACTGTTTGAATGATGTCTGTGAGTATAACAGAACTCATATGGCAGACAAAAACCTGAGAAAAAATCCAACCAGGAAGTGGGAAATCTGAGGTTTGTAGTTTTTCAACTCTTTACCTATCAAATACATAGTGTCTATGGGGTCATATTGCACTCCCTAAGGCTTCCACTAGATGTCAACAGTCTTTAGAACCTTGTTTGAGGCTTCTACTGTGAAGTGGGAGCGAATGAGAGGGGAATGAGTCAGAGGTCTGCCAGAGAGCCACGAGCTGGCAACGCTCGTTCACGTGAGAGTTAGCTTGCGTTCCATTGCATTTCTGAAGACAAAGGAATTCTCCAGTTGGAACATTATTGAAAATTTATGTTAAAAACATCCTAAATATTGATTCTATACATCGTTTGACATGTTTCTACGGACTGTAACGGAACTTTTTGACTTTTCGTCTGCACCTAGTGATCGCGCGTCATGAATTTTGATTACTGGGCTAAACGCGCGAAAAATGAGGTTTTGGACATAAATGATGGACATTATATGGAACAAAACAAACATTTATTGTGGAACTGGGATTCCTGGGAGTGCATTTTGATGATCATTAAAGGTAAGTGAATATTTATAATGCTATTTCTGGCTTCTGTTGACTACACAACATGGCGGATATCTGTTTGGGTTGTGTTGGTCTCTGAGCGCTGTACTCAGATTATTGCATGGTGTGCTTTTTCCGTAAAGTTTTTTTGAAATCTGACACAGCGGTTGCCTTAACTTCTCTGGGGCAGGTGGGACGCAAATGTCCCACCGGCCAATAGCCAGGGAAAATACAGCGCGCCATATTCAAATAACATGATATAAAAATCAAACTTTCATTAAATCACACATGTAAGATACCAAATTAAAGCTACACTCGTTGTGAATCCAGTCAACATGTCAGATTTCAAAAAGGCTTTTCGGCGAAAGCATAAGATGCTATTATCTGATGATAGCACAACAGTAAACAAAGAGAGTAGCGTAATTCAACACTGCGAGCACGACACAAAACGCAGAAATAAAATATAAATCATGCCTTACCTTTGACGAAATTCTTTTGTTGGCACTCCAATATGTCCCATAAACATCACAAATGGTCCTTTTGTTCTATTAATTCCGTTGAATATATATCCAAAATGTCAATTTATTTGGACCGTTTCATCCAGAAAAAAACAGCTTCCAACTTTCGCCAAGTCACTACAAAATATATCAAAAGTTATGGGCCTCCCGGGTGGCGCAGTGGTCTAGGGCACTGCATCGCAGTGCTAGCTGCGCCACCAGAGTCTCTGGGTTCGCCCCCAGGCTCTGTCGCAGCCGGCCGCGACCGGGAGGTCCGTAGGGCGACGCACAATTGGGCTAGCGTCGTCCGGGTTAGGGTGGGTTTGGCCGGTAGGGATTTCCTTGTCGCATCGCGCTCCAGCGACTCCTGTGGCGGGCTGGGCGCAGTGCGCGCTAACCAAGGGGGCCAGGTGCACGGTGTTTCCTCCGACACATTGGTGCGGCTGGCTTCCGGGTTGGAGGCGCGCTGTGTTAAAGAAGCAGTGCGGCTTGGTTGGGTTGTGCCTCGGAGGACGCATGGCTTTCGACCTTCGTCTCTCCCGAGCCCGTACGGGAGTTGTAGCGATGAGACAAGATAGTAATTACTAGCGATTGGATACCACGAAAATTGGGGAGAAAAGGGGATAAAAATTATAATAAAAAAATAAAAAAAGTTACATGTAAACTTTACCAAAAGATTTCAAACTACTTTTGTAATACAACGTTAGGTATTTTTAAACATTAATAATCGATCAATTTGAAGACGGGATGATCTGTGTTCAATACAAAAAGAAAACAAGCTGACTTTTTTCGTAACGTGACTCTCAAAAAATTTACTTCATGTGACCCTCATTTACGATAGCCCTACTTCCAAGGACTGGTGACATCCAGTGGAAGCGGTAGGAACTGCAAGCAAGTCTATTAGAAATCTGGTGTCTCTAAGAGAACTTTTTGAAAAGACATCAAAAAAATACATTCTGAATGGTTTATCCTCAGGGTTTTGCCTGCTACATAAGTTATGTTATTCTCACAGACATGATTCAAACAGTTTTAGAAACTTCAGAGTGTTTTCTATCCAAATCTACTAATAATATGCATATTTTATATTCTGGGAATGAGTGGCAAGCAGTTGAATTTTGGCATGATATTTTTCCGAAAGTGAAAATGCTGCCCCCTGCCCTCAAGAAGTTAAGGAGAAGTGGATCTAAAATTCCATGCATTACAGTTTATCTTTTAGCAATGTTTATTATGAGTATTTATGTAAAATGATGTGGCTCTCTGCAAAATCACCGGATGTTTTGGAACTACTGAACATAACGCGCCAATGTAAACTTTACCGAACAAAACATACATGTATTGTGTAACATGAAGTCCTATGAGTGTCATCTGATGAAGATCATCAAAGGTTAGTGATTAATTTTATCTCTATTTCTGCTTTTTGTGACTCCTCTCTTTGGCTGGAAAAATGGCTGTGTTTTTCTGTGACTTGGCTCTGACCTAACATAATCGTTTGGTGTGCTTTCGTCGTAAAGCCTTTTTGAAATCGGACACTGTTGCTGGATTTACAACAAGTGTATCTTTAAAATGGTGTAAAATAATTGTATATTTGAGGAATTTTATTTATTGGATTTCTGTTGTTTTGAATTTGGCGCCCTGCAGTTTCACTGGCTGTTGACGAGGTGGGAAGCTACCGTCCCACGTACCCTAGTGAGGTTTTAAGCTAGGTCTGATATCCGACTGTAGCCATAGCTCCGTATTGGGGTAGTCCTGGGCTGGGCTGCCTCCTGGTTATTTTTGGAGTGCTGTTGGTCTCTGTCTGCGGGGAGCACTGTTTTTGAAGGGCCTCCAGTCCCATTAATCAGCCGGGGGACCCCGTGGTGTGAGCAGGCCCCGTTCCCTGTCCCGCCTCACTGACACATTCTGTTCTTCTCTCCCTTCTCCTCCCCGCTTTCTGCACAGTATGAAGCACAGAGGAACCTCATCAATCTCACCTGTCCCACACGTCAACCACAGATTTAATCAAACGCTCCGTTTGGGCACCCCACTCCTCCATCCATACCCCTCACAACCCCTTTTTAGAGAACAAATAATCTCTCTTTCACCCAGACCTACCTACCTTTCCCTCTCTGGCTTCTACGTTGCTCTCCTTCACTTTGTTGCGTTCTCTCGGTTTTTTAATATCTTCCGTCTCGCTTTCATTCTACCCCTGTGTTTTCTCTGTGATCATTCACAATTTGTGATCTGATACAGGCTATACACACACACTGCCCCATCACCCTCTAAAAGTGAGGGTGTACATTAAACACCATTTCCTGCTCAATAGCTCACTGAAGTGGGGCTCTGTTGGTCGCCTGCCTTAACAGGTCCCTATGTGAGAGTGGGATGGAGAGAAAGAGGGATGATGGAGAGGGGGGAGATGAAGGAGGTGGTGGTGGGAGCGGCAGGACCGAGGCCTGTTTTAGAGGTTGATTCAGCATGGTTTCTGTGTTTAATGGGATGCCTGGGGTGAGGGTGAACACTGGACCCTGTGTGTCTGTCTCAGTGGGAGACCGAGGGGGACTAAGGCAGACGGACACAAGGGCCAGAGAGCATCTAATCCCCACCGCTTAGGCCTAGCTCGATCCTTCCCATGCTGTGACGGATCTGGTCCCACGGAGGGGCTGACGGTACCCTGTGGAGGTGACCGGTGCCCCCGGTGGAGACTCTGAGAAGTGTTGAAATTGGCATGGTGGAGTTGTGGCCACTGCAGGGGCCGGTCCTCTGGAAGCCCTATGAGGGGGATGTCAGTGAGCCACTCTCATATGATGTGTGAGGAGAAAAGTCCGGAAGAAAATCACTGTTTCCCAGCCTCTTGCCCAATGGCAATCAAGCTACTCCAGTGATTTATGGTGTTGGCTGGCTGGACACAGACTTAGACAGACAGGCTGCAAGTCAGCAGCCAGTCAACTGAACTGAGATTGGAAGTCTACCTAGATGATGAAGTAGCTCAACCGACGTAGGCCTACACAACATGCTTGGAGGACTGTCAGGAAAGCAGACTCTTCTTTTTGTGGTAACTTGGAGGACTTCCCTTTGGAATGCCTTTGAGAGCACAATCCTTCATTCAATTAAAAATTATTTCTCTCTCTCTCCCGTTGTAAAGCAATATATTTGTCATCTTTTACACATTCCAGTGGAAAGTTGTCACAGCACTGTACTTTGCACACAATTAATAAGGATTTCTGGCATTCCTCTTTGCACGTATGCTGTGATCCACATGTGGTCTGAGGGAAACTAGGAGGAGAATTTGGGAAAGAGAGTTGTGCTGTTCCATTGAATTTAGGCCGCAGGTCTTCTCTGGTCATTAAGTCATAAAGAAAACAGTTTTTCTAATTAACTGAATCTTTTCCAAAACTTCCATCGATGATTGTTGATGTTTTTCTGCTTAATAGAAGCCGTGCGTTGCATTTCTGTAATGTCATTAGTGTGGTTTTGATGTCAGATGTGATTCACTTTTTCCATCTGTGATGAGTTCTGTCATATTTCTGCTGCCCACACACACACACACACACACACACACACACACACACACACACACACACACACACACACACAACCTCCATCCCTCCTTCAGTTTCTTTCCATCATTCTCTTACACACTCACACGTGTTATACTAACACGCATCCCGGAAAGTGTCTGTGATTGTGAAAACATGGCCTGAAAGTATACGTAACCCTTCTAGCTGTTGGCGTTCGTCACACTCAGTGTGTAATGTAATCACCATATGCTAGATGTGGATGAAGAAACCTTTCGTCACCTAGGCTACGCTGTGGTAGGACAGCATCACACCCCTCATAGTAAAATATGAGTAGAGGTCACCAATGCTGCTACGTGTCATCAACAGGCCCACAACGGGTGGGAGAGAGGGCGAGATGCACAGAGAGAGGGCGAGACAGGTTGAGGGGGTTTGGTTACGAATGGGAGATTCTGCATCGGTGACTTCACCTAGCATCTGGTCATTTCAGTTCCTCAAAGAACAGCCCCTTTCATGTTCAATATTTGCCTTAATTATCCCAATATTGTCGCGTTGTCAACATTTAGCATACTTTCCTACGTATCTTAATGTATTTCCTCAACTGTAGTCGCACATGTTAAAGAAAGTTTTAGAATTTTCTCTGACCAAATGCTAAACTGAGCAGAGGTGTCAGGCAGGCTGTGTGATGTGTGAGCCTGATTACCCAGTGGCTAGTTAGCAGTTAGCGTTGACTCTGTTAGTCTGCGATTGTCTCAAATAACACCACTACCATGTCTGCATGGCTAATAGCCTCCCCCAGGGTGAGAGTAGAGGGGGGGGGGTGCATTTGGCATGTCAACGCGAGGTGAGAACACATGAGCCATATTCAGGCCGTCCACACCCAAATCACTCCTGACACCTCTGAAGGGGCCCTCAGCATCAATGGCTCTCTGCTGAAATTACCCCCTCAGTAATAATGACATAAGCACCCAGTTCCTTCCTGCCGGCGCTGAGTGCTTGCCCCGTACTGACCTGGAATCTGATCCCAGAGGGCTGATCTCAGAGCAGTTATCTGATCCCCTAGGCCGAACAGACAGACGACAAACAGGATGGGACTGGTCTAGGAACTGCTGTTATCTTATCCCAGAGGCCGTGGAAGGCTGTCTGTCCCTCACAGAAACTGATTGGGATTCAGACTACTGTTACTGTTTGCTGAACGTACAAGAAATCCTTCGAGTGTTTTGGTTTTCTGATTAGTTATGATAACCCAAAATACTGTATAATTACCTGCACAATATTTGAGTAAGTTCCTAAAGATTTGTCAAGATAAAGAATTTCAAAGACTGCAGCTCAAGTTACACAGCAAGGGATTTCAACCCAATTCTGTTGTTTGCAAGGTATCCAGAATTGATTTTATGACACCTGTTTTCGCTTGTGGTGTGAAGGGTAGTGCACCGATACATTTTTACATTTTAGTCATTTAGCAGACGCTCTTATCCAGAGCGACTTACAGTAGAGTGCATACATTTTATTACAATTTTTACATTTCATTACATTTTACATACTGAGACAAGGATATCCCTACCGGCCAAACCCTCCCTAACCCGGACGACGCTATGCCAATTGTGCGTCGCCCCACGGACCTCCCGGTTGCGGCCGGCTGCGGCAGAGCCTGGGTGCGAACCCAGCCCAGCCTGGGCGCGAACCCAGAGACTCTGGTGGCGCAGCTAGCACTGCGATGCAGTGCCCTAGACCACTGCGCCACCCGGGATACAATTTCAAGCACTGTGTATAACCAAAACTCAGACAGGCATAGCAGAGTGAGCAGACAGTCCCTCCTAACATACTACAACAAATTGTTTACGCTTTTCTGCTGAACAGCAGTGCTGTATAATATATTTAGCCAAGAAACCCCTCAAGTCATAAGTGAAGTTCCAGGTTCCCTTCCATGCCACCTCCGTACCGCAGTATTTGGTGCAGGCCGGGCACAATGTCATATCTAGTAGGAATGGACCAAGGCCAGAACCTAGCAGACTTTATCGATGCCATGGATCAATGGAGTAAGTCAAAGCCAGACCTGAGCATGCCAGAACCCAGCAGAACCAGAAACACTATTTACCCACAGATCCGAAAGGGAAGAGTGATCTCTCTCTTTTAGAGGGGAAAGGGCCCATTCCATGGCTTTAAAATAAGGCCTTTGTTTCTGATACACTTTGGTTTATGGCGATCTTGAGGATGACCTCTCTCTCTCCCAAATTTGATTTGTGCTCTGACTATATACCTACACTAAATAGGAGGAGCCTTTTTTAATTACTCTTATTGGTTTGACAGCCTGCCCTGCTTTCATTGGCAGTTTGTAGTTGTTCATGCTCTGTCCTCATTGGCTCATTTTGTTGGCTGTTCTGTTCTCCCACTGACTGTTAGAGGTGCTAGCTATGGAGATAATTCAGCATCTCAATAACAGCTCATCAATGAAAATCAAATCTCTCTTCCCCCCCAGGAGCCTCCAGGTGGGCGTGTGTTCTCAGGAATCCAGCCCACGGGTGTGCCCCACCTGGGGAACTACCTTGGGGCTTTGGAGAGCTGGGTGTCCCTGCAGAACCAGTACCCCTCAGTGCTCTACAGCATAGTGGACCTGCACTCCATCACCCAGCCCCAGGACCAAGCCCTGCTGCGGGTTAACATACTGGACATGGCTGCCAGCCTGCTGGCCTGTGGCATCAACCCAGAGACATCTATCCTCTTCCAACAGTCACAGGTTAGTCAGACATGCACACACACAGACCACCATACACCCGCAATTGGTAGTGTTCACCCCCCACACAAACAGAGTTTGAACCTACAGTACTAGTCAAAAGTTTGGACACACCTACTCATTCGAGGGTTTTTCTTTATTTCTACTATTTTCTACATAGTTTTGTTGTCTTCACTATTTTTCTATGAAATAACACATATGGAATCATGTAGTAACCAAAAAAGTGTTAAACAAATCAAAATATATTTGAGATTCTTTAAAGTAGCCACCCTTTGCCTTTGACAGCTTTGCACACCCTTGACATTCTCTCAACCAGCTTCATGAGGTAGTCACCTGGAATGCATTTCAATTAACAGGTGTGCCTTAATTCTTATGGCTGCAATCCCGGTAACGGGAGGATATGACAACAGCCAGTGAAAGTGCAGGGCGCCAAATTCAAAACAACAGAAATCTCATAATTAAAATTCCTCAGACATACCTGTTTCTTATACCATTTTAAAGGTAATCTTGTTGTTAACCTCTTGACGCTAGGGGTCAGATTTTTTAATATTTTTTAAATAACGTTCCCAAGGTAAACGGACTATTTCTCAGGTCCAGATCGTAGAATATGCATATAATTTACAGATTAGGATAGAAAACACGGCAAAGTTTCCAAAACTGTCAAAATATTGTCTGTGAGTATAACAAAACTGATTCTGCAGGCGAAAACCTGAGGAAATCTAACCCGGAAGTGATTTATTTTTATTTTGAATCTGTTTCCTTGTCCGTCTTTCTTCCATTTTAAAGGGGTATCAACCAGATTCCTTTTCCAATGGCTTCCTCAGGCTGTGACCAGGCTTTAGACATAGTTTCAGGCTTTTATTTTGAAAAATGAGCGAGATTTTTCAAAACTAGTCAGGTGTCCTTTGATTAGTTCTTGTGCGCGAGAGGGGTAGCTCTCCATTTTCTTTCTCTCTTTTATTGAATAGGTTACGGTCCGGTTGAAATATTATCGATTATGTTTGTTAAAAACCTGAGGATTGATTATAAAAAAAACATTTTACATGTTTCTACGAACATTACGGATACTGTTTGGAATTTTCGTCGAACGGAACGAGGCTTTGGTTTTCTGAACATAACGCGCAACCCAAATGGCGTTTTTTTTGTTATAAAAGTAATATTTATCGAACAAAAATAAAATTTATTGTGTAACTGGCAGTCTCGTGAGTGCAAACATCTGAAGATTATCAAAGGTAAGCAATTAATTTTATTGCTTTTCTGACTTTCGTGACCATGCTAATTTGGGGCTAGCTGTTCTAGCATTGATTGATACACTCACAAAAGCTTGGGTTGCTTTCGCTGCAAAGCATATTTTCAAAATCTGACACGATAGGTGGATTAACAACAAGCTAAGCTGTGTTTTGGTATATTTCACTTGTGATTGCATGATTATAAATATTTTTTGTAATATTTTGCGCCCTGCAATTCAGCGGTTGTTTAGGAAAATGATCCCGCTAAAGGGATCCGTAGCGCAGAGAAGTTAATCCCACCAAAGTGTGGCACTACAAAGCACTACAAACGATTGTTAGGTCACACCAAACCACAATAAGCACAGCCATTTTTCCAGCGAAAGATAGCAGTCACAAAAAGCAGAAATATAGCTAAAATTAATCACTAACCTTTGATGATCATCAGATGACACTCATAGGACTTCATGTTACACAATACATGCATGTTTTGTTTGATAAAGTTCATATTTATATTAAAAAATCTGAGTTTACATTGGTGTGTTACATTCACTAGTTCCAAAAACATCCAGTGATAGTGCATAGCCACATCGTTTCAACAGAAATACTCATCATAAATGTAGATGATAATACAAGTTATACACATGGAATTATAGATATACCTCTCCTTAATGCAACCGCGGTGTCAGATTTTTTAAAAACTTTACGGAAAAAGAAAACCATGCAATAATCTGAGACAGAGCTCAGAACAATAGCCAAATTAGCCGCCATGTTGGAGTCAACTGAAACCAGAAATGACATGATAAATATTCCCTTTGATCTTCATCAGAATGCACTCCCAGGAATCCCAGGTCCACAATAAATGCTTGATTTGTTCGATAATGTCCGTTATTTAAGTCCAATTAGCTACTTTGGTTAGCGCGTTTGGTAAACAATTCCAAAGTCACAGCGCGTTCACTAAAACGTGACAATGTCCAAAAGTTCCGTAACAGTCAGTAGAAACATGTCAAACGATGTATTGAATCAATCTTTAGAATGTTGTTAACATACATCTTGAATAATGTTCCAACCGGAGAATTACATTGACTTCAGATGAGCGATGGAACAGAGCTGCCTCTCACGTGAACGCGCGTGGTCAAAGCATGGTCGACTCATTCCTGTCTCCTTCGGCCCCCCTTCACAGTAGGGGTATCAGACAAAGTTCTATTGACTGTTGACATCTAGTGGAAGCCGTAGGAAGTGACAACTCATCCATATCTCGCTGTAATTTCAATGGGAGCTTGGTTGAAAATCTACCAGCCTCAGAAAAAATCCAAACAGAAAGTGGAACTTAACAGGTTTTTACCTGCCATATGAGTTCTGTTATACTCACAGACATTATTCAAACAGTTTTAGAAACTTCAGAGTGTTTTCTATCCAATACTAATAATAATATGCATATACAGTGGGGCAAAAAAGTATTTAGTCAGCCACCAATTGTGCAAGTTCTCCCACTTTAAAAGATGAGAGGCCTGTAATTTTCATCATAGGTACACTTCAACTATGACAGACAAAATGAGAAAAAAAAATCCAGAAAATCACATTGTAGGATTTTTAATGAATTTATTTGCAGATTTTGGTGGAAAATAAGTATTTGGTCAATAACAAAAGTTTATCTCAATACTTTGTTATATACCCTTTGTTGGCAATGACAGAGGTCAAACGTTTTCTGTAAGTCTTCACAAGGTTTTCACACACTGTTGCTGGTATTTTGGCCCATTCCTCCATGCAGATCTCCTCTAGAGCAGTGATGTTTTGGGGCTGTTGCTGGGCAACACGGACTTTAGACTCCCTCCAAAGATTTTCTATGGGGTTGAGATCTGGAGACTGGCTAGGCCACTCCAGGACCTTGAAATGCTTCTTACGAAGCCACTCCTTCGTTCCCCGGGCGGTGTGTTTGGGATCATTGTCATGCTGAAAGAACCAGCCATGTTTCATCTTCAATGCCCTTGCTGATGGAAGGAGGTTTTCACTCAATCTCACGATACATGGCCCCATTCATTCTTTCCTTTACACGGATCAGTCGTCCTGGTCCCTTTGCAGAAAAACAGCCCCAAAGCATGATGTTTCCACCCCCATGCTTCACAGTAGGTATGGTGTTTGGATGCAACTCAGCATTCTTTGTCCTCCAAACATGACGAGTTGAGTTTTTACCAAAAAGTTATATTTTTGTTTCATCTGACCATATGACATTCTCCCAATCTTCTTCTGGATCATCCAAATGCTCTCTAGCAAACTTCAGACGGGCCTGGACAAAATCTACGCCCTGGCGGCATAGTGTGTTACTGATGGTAGGCTTTGTTACTTTGGTCCCAGCTCTCTGCAGGTCATTCACTAGGTCCCCCCGTGTGGTTCTGGGATTTTTGCTCACCGTTCTTGTGATCATTTTGACCCCACGGGGTGAGATCTTGCGTGGAGCCCCAGATCGAGGGAGATTATCAGTGGTCTTGTATGTCTTCCATTTCCTAATAATTGCTCCCACAGTTGATTTCTTCAAACCAAGCTGCTTACCTATTGCATATTCAGTCTTCCCAGCCTGGTGCAGGTCTACAATTTTGTTTCTGTTGTCCTTTGACAGCTCTTTGGTCTTGGCCATAGTGGAGTTTGGAGTGTGACTGTTTGAGGTTGTGGATAGGTGTCTTTTTATACTGATAACAAGTTCAAACAGGTGCCATTAATACAGGTAACGAGTGGAGGACAGAGGAGCTTCTTAAAGAAGAAGTTACAGGTCTGTGAGAGCCAGAAATCTTGCTTGTTTGTAGGTGACCAAATACTTATTTTCCCCCATAATTTGCAAATAAATTCATAAAAAATCCTACAATGTGATTTTCTGGATTTTTTCTTCTCATTTTGTCTGTCATAGTTGAAGTGTACCTATGATGAAAATTACAGGCCTCTCTCATCTTTTTAAGTGGGAGAATTTGCACAATTGGTGGCTGACTAAATACTTTTTTGCCCCACTGTATTAGCAACTATGACTGAGGAGCAGGCCATTTGCTCTGGGCACCTCTGTGCACCTTCATCCAAGCTACTCAATACTGCTCCTGCAGCCATAAGAAGTTAAGTTAATTTGTGGAATTTCTCCTCAATGTGTTTGAGCCAGTCAGTTGTGTTGTGACAAGGTAGGGGTGGTATACCAAAGAAAGCCCTTTCTGGTAAAAGACCAAGTCCATATTATGGCAAGAACAGCTCAAATAAGCGAAGAGAAATTACAGTCCATTACTTTAAGACATGAAGGTCAGTCAATCTGGACAATTTCAAGAACTTTGCAAGTCTTCAAGTGCAGTCGCAAAACCATCAAGCTCTATGATGAAACTGGCTCTCATGAGGACCGCCACAGGAAAGGAAGACCCAGAGTTACCTCTGCTGCAGAGGATAAGCATGAATCAGGCCTTCATGGTCAAATTGCTGCAAAGAAACCACTACAAAAGGACACTAATAAGAAGAGACTTGCTTGGGCCAAGAAACACGAGCAATGCACATTAGACCGGTGGAAATCTGTCCTTTTGGTCTGATGATTCCAAATTTTAGATTTTTGGTTCCAACCGCTGTGTCTTTGTGAGATGCAGAGTAGATGAACGGATGATCTCCGCATGTGTGGTAACCACGTGAAACATGGAGGTGTTGTGGGGGTGCTTTGCTAGTGACACTGTCAGTGATTTATTTAGAATTCAAGGCACACTTAACTAGCATGGCTACCACAGTATTCTGCAGTGATACGCCGTCCCATTTGATTTGGCTTAGTGGGACTATCATTTGTTTTTCAACAGGACAATGACCCAACACTTCCAGGCTGTGTAAGGGCTATTTGACCAAGAAGAAGAGTGATGGAGTTCTGCCTCAGATGACCTGGCCTCCACAATCATCCGACCTCAACCCAATTGAGATGAGTTGGACCTTAGATTGAAGGACAAGCAGCCAACATGTGCTCAGAATATGTGGGAAGTCCTTCAAGACTGTTGGAAAAGCATTCCAGGTGAAGCTGGTTGAGAGAATGCCAAGTGTGCGCAAAGCTGTCATCAGGGGCAAAGGGTGGATATTTGAAGAATCTCAAATATAAAATATATTTTGATTTGTTTAACACTTTTGGTTACTACATGATTCCATAAGTGTTCGTAGTTTTGATGTCTTCACTATTATTCTACAATGTAGAAAATAGTACAAATAAAGAAAAACCCTTGAATGAGTAGTTGTGTCCAAACTTTTGACTGGTACTCTACATTCTTATGTGGTTTACAAACCGTTAGAAAAGCTGAGTTTTTGTGACTTGGCTGTCTGAGCAGGCTGCCTTGGATCTGTTTCCCAGCATGTCAACAAGAGACTGAGCTGGAGCAGCGGCCATATTGGAATGTATGTTTTATCATGGCAATCTCAATGTTTACGTAATGCAGCAGCTTTAAAACGCATATTCTATCACTCCGATCCTTATCTTTGTGTGCTCTGCAAATTCACAGGGATTAGGAAAACACATTCACAGAACACCATTTACTTCAGAGGAAACCACATGAAGGGGGGATAATGATAGATATGCACCACTTCAACAGATCAGTTTCAGGGAGGTGTTAGGAATAGAATATAAGACATTTTATTTTCCCTGGACACCTAAATTGTGTGTTTGTGTGTCTATCTCTGGAAATGTCATGTCTGTTTTGATAGTGTGATCATCTGTGATTTTCCTCACACACACACACACACACACACACAGCCCTATTTTTATTCCCGTTTAGCTTCATGCCACATATCTTGGCAGCGAAGGAGACCTCCCATCGAACACATGAGCCGGAGTCTGTTCCACATGTACAAATACCACTACCACCCAAAGAAAACACTTGACTTCATTGAAAAAGTGGTTACAAGCCGAAATCAATAGTGTCTTAAGGGAAGGGCCCTCATCTTGAGAATGGAAAAGCGTGTGTGTGTGTGTGTGTGTGTGTGTGTGTGTGTGTGTGTGTGTGTGTGTGTGTGTGTGTGTGTGTGTGTGTGTGTGTGTGTGTGTGTGTGTGTGTGTGTGTGTGTGTGTGTGCGCGCGCGAAAGAAAGACCATAGTAAAGTTAGACCCTTTCTTACTGGAATAACAGCAGCAGATTGACAAAGCTGTGAGTTTTATAGGAATATCTTGGCTCCCACCCGCTAATGAAATGAAAGAGCTGTTGATCTACTGTGTAATGACTAAATCAGTCGTCCTATAATGACATAGTCCATAACATTAATAGTAGCGTCTTTGTTTCAGTTACTACGAAAAAAGATCACATTCAATATGAATGCAGTTGTTGTTCATTATGAACCTTCTAAAACGTGTTTTATTGAAACTAGAGCCGTGTCAGTGTCCCTCACTCTGCTGTCATCAACCTCTTATCCCACCTTCATCGTCTGGCTGGAATTTTCTACTTGCATTCATTCAGTTTAAAGTCCTGGTTTAGTTCTGTGCTGTCCTAAATTTATATCAGACTCTTTAGAATCTGTTTTAAATGGAGAGGGATGGCAGCCACTTTGCCAGCGCCAATAAACTTTAATTCTCTGAGGCTGAATTTTTTTCACACCAATGAGTTGTTGGCCAGGCCCATTGATTTTAGAGAGGCCCATGTCAAAGAGAGAAGCATCGGATGGTTGTAGCCTTATGCAGAGAGGGAGTCGTTAAACCAGCCCTGCTAAGGCTTAGGTTATTGGAGTTATTTAATGGCTCTAATGCCTTGATACCGATGTATAATGGAGTATGGCCATTGGCTATGACCTCTAGGGCAAAAGAGCACCTGCTAAGGCATGCAGACTCAGAGAGAGGGGGTGGGGGGAATCCAGTGTAGTTCCTATCTCTGCCACATGGTGGGGCTAGGTGTCACCCCCACCTGTCCCCAGAGAATCTGAAAGGTTTTTAGTTACAGTATGTTTTGTAGTGGTGGAGAAGTAGACTGGCTGACTTGACCCTTGGGGTCAACCAGACTAGTGGAGAAGAGACTTTGATTTTCATTTTACAGGTAGGCTTCGTCTAACCCCTTACACTTGGCCTATAGGGATAAATTGAAATATTTATTACAGAGGAAATATGGAAGCATATGCATAACCATGGTAGCAATTAAAAGGGAACCGGTTGGAGATTATGGGAAAATTATTAGACTAAAGGTAAGGACACAGCAGTTCACCTGCAACAAGACTGAATCCAAACATTACACTTGATTTTATGTGCATTTTACATTTACTGTACTTTTCACCTAATTTTGTTGATAACACGATCTGAAAATTCTCTGGATACATTCAGTAACCTGATAAGAATATTCACTGTGAAATTTTGGGCAGGTGCAATATAGGACAAAAAAATGATATGGGTTTGAGTGAGAGGTCCAACTGGTGTTTCCAAGTGGCCACACACACCTCAAGTGTGCACAGTCTCTATGTAATTTCAATGTACTTTTATGACTCGAAGTCTTCAACTATAAGATACTTTTTTTGAGCTCTCCTAACTGTCCCAATGAGGAACTAGAGCAAGCACACTTTTGGAACACAGCCCTGTATCCCCGTCTTTACACAATTACTGTTTGCGCAATCCAAAAACGATCTATTATATAACGCAATCTGGGTCAGTTGGGCATAATTTGAAAGCTTGTTCTATTGCCAACATGACTAGCTAAGTTATAAAATACGATCTTAGTGTCAGGCTTTCGCAAGGCAATTCAGAGAAGCAGATCGTAATAGGATTCATGAGTCCATTCATATGTGTGATCCATGGCAAATTTGCTTAGCAAACAGGCTCATTCTGTTCAGGACAACCCAGGGTATAATGGCATATCATCTTCTAACTGTACATCAGACACAGTGATCATAAATGGTGACACTGTATATTACATGCGTTTTATGATATGGAAATGTGAAGTGCACATTTGGACTCACGGGTGTTTGGCTTGCTTGTATGACATCAAAGCGGTATTTATTATAATCCTCAACTTATCTTTCAAAATATATAGAGCCCCTGATGTGTGCGGTGCTCAAGTTCAGAACGGCTGTCAGTCAAAACCAATACGGAGCTGTGAAGCGCAGAGCCTGAGCTCTGACGTCATGTATAGCATGTTACTGTACAGACACTGCGTTCCAATTCCGGTGCTTATCTATGTCCAAATCTGTCATTTTTCAACCTGTATACGGGTACGATTGGAAAGGACTACAGACAAACAATATTTGGGCTTCAATTATGTTGACTGACTGGTTGTGATGACTCTCCCTCTCTTCCACAGGTCTCTGAACACGCTGAACTGTCCTGGATCCTAGGCTGTCTTACCAGTATGCCCCGACTCAGACACCTGCCTCAGTGGAAGGTACAGAACGGCTTGGGAATGCTGTGGAATTTGAAATGCAGTGGTAGAACCACTGAATGAGTTTACTTGGGGACAAATCATGAGTTTTTGTGTAAATGATGCATTGATTTCAATGGGAGAATTGTGCTGAAAAGTACAATTATTTAGTCAAGTTACAAATGGTGGAAAGGTCAATGTTTTTCTTCAGTCTTCCTCCATTTTCTTTTCTCATTTTCAGCATCTTGACCTATTGTTTTAGTCCTGTTTGTTTCTCATACCTCACCTGCCAGATCTGTTTTAACGTTCTCATAATGACAGTGATTTCCTTGGCCACATGCAGTTTTACTAGGATGCCAGAGGGAAGGAAGGGACGGCCAGCAGTGTTCTGGTTCTACTCAGAAAACACCTTTTGTTTACTCAACCGATGAGTTCATGTCAAACGTGGCAGAAAATGTCCCTTGAATTCAGCCATGTTGGGTTTGTGGGAGCACTCTTCACTCGTAAAGAGAAAACGCCTTCTTAAAAATAACCCAACACGTTTTTATTTTCTCTCTCTCTCTCTCTCTCTCTCTCTGTCTCTCTCTCTCTCTGTCTCTCTCTCTCTCTCTCTCTCTCTCTGTCTCTCTCTCTCTCTCTCTCTCTCTCTCTCCTTTAATTTCTCTTCCTGCTCTCTCTCACTCTTTCTATCCCCTCTCCCCAGATGAAGAGTAAACAGAAGAATGAAGGGAGTGTGGGGCTGTACACGTACCCCGTCCTGCAGGCTGCAGATATTCTCCTCTACAAGTGAGATCAGTCTCTACAGTACCACATTGTGTCTGTGTGTTGCTGCGGCCTCAAATGAATAAAATATTTAAGACAACGTTTAGTAAGTTTGGGTTTTGTCCTGTATGCTCTGACAGGTCAACTCACGTCCCAGTAGGAGAAGATCAGGTCCAACATCTGGAGCTGGCTCAGGACCTGGCCCGCATCTTCAACAACACCTACGGAGACTTCTTCCCTGAGCCACGTGCTCTGCTCAGTAAGTCAGCACACTGTATGATCATTGGTTATATTTGCAGGCAGAGTACTCTCAACATTTCTCTCGCTCTCTCTGTTTCTCATACACGTCCAGATGCAAATATCTACACACACACAGAAAGACACATGGCCAGCATGTTCTACTGATGGAGACTCTGACAGAAAGACACATGGCCAGCATGTTCTACTGATGGAGACTCTGACAGAAAGACACATGGCCAGCATGTTCTACTGATGGAGACTCTGACAGAATGACACATGGCCAGCATGTTCTACTGATGGAGACTCTGACAGAAAGACACATGGCCAGTATGTTCTACTGATGGAGACTCTGACAGAAAGACACATGGCCAGCATGTTCTCCATCATTATGGCCATCGTAAAAGCATAAGATGTAACCAACCATAACCACCAACACAGACACCAATGGAGCTTTGATAAGATGACAGGAACAGTCATTTAATATCTGAGAACTAGAGTGATGATAGATTTTTTTGGGGGGGGGTGCTATGTCCTCAAGATGACTTGGTGTCTGTGTTGAGATGAATAGATGTGTGTGTATTACAGGGGTTGTCAGCAGTTTGACACCTGTCAATCATCAGCCGTGTCTTTGAAACCAAAATCAAAGATGTCCTCTTAAGCTCTTAGTTTCAGGGTGATTTATCAGGATATGGACCCACACACCCCCTCTTCACCCTCTATTAACACCCCCCATGCACCCTGACTTCTCTGCTCACAGCATACTGCCAGGACCTGGTTCTTATGGTGACATGATTCAAAAGGGATTCATTTGAAGCAAGGATATCATGCATACATCCACCTTAATAAGATGCTGTAGCCATATCGCTGCCTAACACAACCCAGCCTTAACAAGACCTATTCTCTTTCATCCCAATCAGGCTCCACGCGAAAGGTGAAATCCCTTCGTGACCCCTCCTCCAAGATGTCCAAATCAGACCCCCAGAAAATGGCCACTGTCAACCTCACCGACTCTCCCGACGACATCGTCCTCAAGATCCGCCGCTCCGTCACAGACTTCACCTCTGAGGTGACCTTTGACCCTGAGGTTCGTCCGGGCGTGTCCAACCTGGTGCTGATTCATGCGGCAGTGGCGGGGTGCACGGTAGAGGAGGCAGTAGGGTGGGCCAAGGGGCTGGACACGGGAAAGTACAAACAGCTGGTAGCGGATGCTGTGGTGCAGCGGCTCACACCAATCAGGGAGGAGATTGAGAGGCTGAGGGGGGACAGGGGGCACCTGGAGAGGCTGCTGGCCCATGGAGCCCAGAGGGCCAGGGAGCTGGCTGCACCTGTACTCAAGGAGGTCCACCACAGAGTAGGCTTCTGCTGAGGGAAAAAGGGGGGTCAAATTGCCTGTTTTCTATGGTTTGTCAATTAATTTAATTTAATTTACTTTGAATAATCCCATACCAGAAAGGCGGGTTGGGACAGAGGGACAACATGTTTGGGGGGGACTGAAAGATTGGCTATGTGTTGTCATTTATGAGGCTCTGTGCCTTGTTTCATATTGCTGATAATGCTTTTTTTTATTATTTAAAGAATAAATATGTACAGTATACTCTGGGTTTCTCAAGCTCTATCACAAACAACACACACACCTTCATGGCCTTCATCAGACAGTCTGTGGGTAGTGAGTAGGCTAATGCCCTGTCAATAGTAGGCATTCTGCCTGTTCAGTTGTGGGCTCTGGTTTACAGATGGAGATGGAACATGGAGAAGAGCTCAGCCTCACTGTGATACTTGGATAGACTAACCTGCGATCCGGACTGCTTAGGATAATATTTTTACCCTCTGGTTTATCCTGATATTTTCTCCCACAGTCCTGGTGATGAAAAAGATCCCTC
Source organism: Salvelinus fontinalis (assembly GCF_029448725.1). Classification (NCBI taxonomy): domain Eukaryota; kingdom Metazoa; phylum Chordata; class Actinopteri; order Salmoniformes; family Salmonidae; genus Salvelinus; species Salvelinus fontinalis. Next base: position 19,469,512 of record NC_074687.1, read on the forward strand.
TGTGGGAGCTGGACTAAAATATGGCAGAAAATATAGCCTATTCATATTAGCCAATAATAGCCTACAATGACTAAGGAGTAGGCTACCAAATTCAATTTAATACATGCAATATATTTATATATTCAAGGATCTTTCAGTATAAAATGTATAATATATTTTATAAGATAATGTAAATGTAATCTAATCTAGCATGAGTAAAATAAAAAAGGGTTTATTCGAATTTCTAATGTTTTTACAAAGGAGGTCGACTTGATTTTGTATTTTTAGTCTACTTCGGCTGAATCTCCTCTCGGATTTATATTCGATCCAGACGTCATCTGTGGCCGGAATATGTCCTGGTTTGTAGGCCTATCCGATAGTTGTGTTAAATGGAGTGTATGCCCAATTTGTCCATAGGAAAATATGTATTGTATCTCAATGGTATGGGCTAAAAACTCATAGGAAAATAGCCTGAACCTCCAGAGCTGCTGAAATACTCTGAAAGGACAGAAAGGCAATTTAATTCGCAACACACGTAGCCGGACTCAGATAGGCTACTTTATGAAGTGTTAGATGAATTTCATTAAAATAGAAAACAGTAACTGAGGCAAATGCAGGTTCAAGTATTTATTTAGTATTAATCTTATTTGACACTAAAAGCAAACATTGAGGTTTTGTATTCATGTTTTATTTTAAATTGTTTGACTTTTGTACTATAATAGTTGGCTAATTGATTTAGGCTACTCATAAGTTTGAAATAACATTGTACCCCTTAACTAATCTTTTTTTTCTTAGTATGTAATGAATTAATCTCAGAAATGTATTAGCCAAAGTTTGGTTAGGCTATTGATAGTCCTGGCAGTATGCTGTGAGCAGAGAAGTCAGGGTGCATGGGGTTGGCAATTGTCTTTTTTCAGAGCAATAAATCACATTCAGAAACAAAATACACTGTCATTATTTCCACATTCCCTATAATTTCCATGGTAAAATAAGTCCCAATTTCTGTTGGACTATTCCTTTTTCATCCTTAGGCTACATTTCTGAATGAGTATTTGTAGGCTATCCTGCTCTTTTCCCATTTTCCGTAACTGCAGCAGCTCACTGTATAAATTCCAAACACAATTTCACACTCAATTCATGCAAATATGTACAAAGTATTCCAGCAGATTATTAATTTGTATTTTTTCTTCTTTTTTTATGGCTTAATTTGTAGGAAAATACATTTTTGGGGGCAAACTTCAGAACAATCTTTTGAAAGTTATTGGAACAATGCATTTTGGGTAATGGTGTTCTACACTGCCTTTTTTTGTGTCCAATATTTATTTATATAAAAAACAAACATGTTATTAATCCAATATTGTTAATCATCCAGGTTGTCACCGAAATAATTATAATAGTAACCATATGTGTTTTTTTTATTTGTAATAATGCCCATACTGTTTTCTATGCTTGTTTTCACTTAACACTTTGGGATACTGGTGCACTTGTAGTCAAAGGCCCTTTTTTTGTGTAGGCAACAGTAGGTCTATACGATTTTCTTCATAACATATTTCGTGAAGCCTATATTACACAATTTCCTTCATAATGCATTTAATACAAGGCTCCACTTTTTTGTGTACACCATTTCTTTCATAATGCATTTTATTCAAGCCTATGTTGAATTTTATGAGGGTTGCCAGATTAGAGAGAGAGACAGAATTAAAATAAAATAAAATAGTGCTATCAATGAAGGTTGGGGAATGCAGATATCAATGAAGGTTGGGGAATGCAGATACATTTTTATGATGGGAAATTATAATACACACCATAATACGCACACACATACACACACTCACTTTGTTTGTACTCCTGTTATAGCCAACTTTTGTATTAATTATTTTTTATAAATATTTATCTAGTTATCATGTATTCATTTAACTGTTTAAATGTTTGTAGTTTGCATGTTTCATTAATGATTGGCATGGTTAAATAGTCATAATTCTCTGCTTGATTTAGCTTTTGCTATATTTGGCATTTTTATACATATTCTGTATTTCCATTGAAGAAAGAAATAGTTAAATCAACACACTACTGTAAATAAATGCACACTACCTGTTATAAAACGGAAATTGCTCTCCGTAAATATATGGTGAGAAATGTAATGTCTGAAGCCATACGGCAATGGGTTTCACAGCCCTATAATAATAACATATCACCTTTAAAAAAGTTTATTTTCAACCTCTGGGGTATAAAATGTTGTGCAAAGTGGTATAGGAGAGTCTGACAAATAACCCCTAACTTGAGTTCAGTCTTTGCCAATGAGAACCAAGAGGGGCCTAGCTTTGTTCTTCATGAAATAAAGGTAAGATGACTGGGAAAGCCCTTGATTCTAGGCTGTAGAAAATCCTCCATCCATCTCATCAGAACAGGGTGGATCAACAGTGATTCATATTACTGGTTTGCATTCTTAAAAGGATAGTTGTGTTTTCCTGCATACCACACATTATTTGTCTACCATTTGTCTACTCATTATCAGGTTATTAGATACAGAATATAAGCTTCAGTAACAACAGAACAACATGGTTGTAATAACACTTTAAACAGGTAGATTGTAAATGTGTAGAATGTGTTTGTTTTGGGTCCACACTGGTAAGTTACCTTACAGTGCCTTCGGAAAGAATTCAGGCCCCTTGACTTTTTCCACATTTTGTTACATGACAGCCCTATTTTAAAATTGATTACATTTGTTTTCCCCCTCATCAATCTACACACAATACCCAATAATGACAAAGCAAAAACAGGGTTTTAGATTTTCTTTGCTAATTCATATAAAATAACAAATGGAAATATTACATTTAGATAAGTATACAGATCTTTTTACTCAGTACTTTGTTGAAGCACCTTTGACAGAGATTACAGCCTAGTCTTGAGTATGACACTACAAGCTTGGCACAACTGTATTTGGGGAGTTTCTCCCATTGTTCTCTGCAGATCCTCTCAAGCTCTGTCAGGTTGGATGAGGAACGTCGCTGCACGGTTATTTTCAGGTCTCCAGAGATATTCGATCGAGTTCAAGTCCGGTCTCTGGCCGGGCCACTCAAGGACATTCAGAGACTTCTCCCGAAGCCACTCCTGTGTTGTCTTGGCTGTATGCTTAGGGTTGTTGTGCTGTTGGAAGGTGAACCTTAGACTGGGGCAGACATCCTAAGCGCTCTGGAGCAGGTTTTCATCAAGGATCTCTCTGTACTTTGCTCCATTCATCCTTTCCTCAATCCTGACTAGTCCACCAGTCCCTGCCACTGAAAACCATCCCCACAGCATGATGCTGCCACCACCATGCTTCACCATAGGGATGGTGCCAGGTTTCCTCCAGACGTGACGCTTGGCATTCAGGCCAAAGAGTTCAATCTTGGTTTAATCAGACCAGAAAATCTTGTTTCTCATGGTATGAGTCTTTATGTGCCTTTTGGCAAACTCTAAGCGGGCTGTCATGTGCCTTTTACGGAAGAATGGCTTCCGTCTGACCACTCTACCATAAAGTCCTGATTGGTGGAGTGCTGCAGAGATGGTTGTCCTTCTGGAAAGTTCTCCCATCTCCACAGAGGAACTCTGGAGCACTGTCAGAGTGGCCATCGGGTTCTTGGTCACCTCCCTGACCAAGGCCCCTCTCCCCCGATTGCTCAGTTTGGCAGGGCGGCCAGCTCTAGGAATAGACTTTGTGTTTCCAACATCTTCCATTTAAGAATAATGGAGGCCACTGTGTTCTTGGGGACCTTCAAAACTAAAGACATGTTTTGGTACCCTTCCTCAGATCTGTGCCTCGAGAAAATTCTGTCTCGGAGCTCTACAGGCAATTCCTTCGACCTCATTGCTTGGTTTTTGCTCTGACATGCACCATCAACAGTGGGACCTCATGTAGACCAGTGTGTACCTTTCCAAATCATGTCCAATCAACTGAATTTACCATAGGTGGACTCCAATCAAGTTATAGAAACATCTCAAGGATGATCAATGGAAACAGGATGCACTTGAGTTCAATTTAGAGTCTCATAGCAAAAGGTCTGAATAGTTATTTCTGTTTTATTTTTAATACATTTACTAACATTTATTGAAAATGTTTTGTCATTACAGGGAATTGTGTGTAGATTGATTGAGGAAAACATTTACTTAATCCATTTTAGAATAAGGCTGTAACAATGTGGAAGTATCAAGGGGTCTGAATACTTCCCGAAGGCACTGTATGTAAAGTAGACAGTCACAGAGGATTTTCTCCTGAATAACTGGTCAGGGCAGAGCACTTTCTATCCATCATGCCCATTGATTTATCTACTGAACAATGGATAAGCACCAATGTAATTACAACCAACACAATGTTGAAAAACAGAATGCTTACCACCACTAGATCACATAATTATAAATGAGCTGGCACCAGTGTAGCATAAGAAAGTGAAAGCTGCAACAGGGACTCTAACCAGGGCTCATACGTGGCAAAGTGAGCTCTAACAGTTGTTGCCATGAAAGCCTAGTAGGCCTCTGGGCAGAGGTGGTAGGACTGCAATGCTGGCATATGCCTAAGTATATAACATGATTGACACAACCGTAATAATCATCATGAAACAGCCTTGGAAGTGCCATAAGTGTAAGCCAACATAATACATTATTTTACATTAACCTGTTTAACCCTTTGGTGCGTACGATCACATATTTGTGATCATTGTTGACTGGTCCCTGCAGCATACCATCACAAATGTGATTGGAACAGTAGCAACAGAAGGTATAGTTGAAGTCGGAAGTTTACATACACCTTAGCCAAATACATTTAAACTCAGATTTTCACAATTCCTGACATTTAATCCTAGTAAAATTCACTGTCTTAGGTCAGTTAGGATCCCCACTTTATTTTAAGAATGTGAAATGTCAGAATAATAGTGGAGAGAATGATTTATTTCAGCTTTTATTTCTTTCATCACATTCCCAGTGGGTCAGAAGTTTACATACTCAATTAGTATTTGGTAGCATTGCCTTTAAATTATTTAACTTGGGTCAAACTTAACTTGGGTCAAACAAGCTTCCCACAATAAGTTGGGTGAATTTTGACCCATTCCTCCTGACAGAGCTGGTGTAACTGAGTCAGGTTTGTAGGCCTCCTTGCTCGCACATGCTTTTTCAGTTCTGCCCACAAATTTTGTGTAGAATTGAATTCAGGGCTTTGTGATGGACACTCCAATACCTTGACTTTGTTGTCCTTAAGCCATTTTGCCACGACTTTGGAAGTATTCTTGGGGTCATTGTCCATTTGGAAAACCCATTTGCGACCAAGCTTTAACTTCCCGATTGATGTCATGAGATGTTGCTTCAATACATCCACATAATTTTCCTCCCTCATGATGCCATCTATTTTGTGAAGTGCACCAGTCCCTCCTGCAGCAAAGCACCCCCACAACATGATGCTGCCACCCCCGTGCTTCACGGTTGGGATGGTGTTCTTTGGCTTGCAAGCCTCCCCCTTTTTCCTCCAAACATAACGATGGTCATTATGGCCAAACAGTTATATATTTTTTCATCAGATTAGAGGACATTTCTCCAAAAAGTACGATCTTTGTCCCCATGTTCAGTTGCAAACCGTAGTCTGGCTTTTTTATGGCGGTTTTGGATCAGTGGCTTCTTCCTTGCTGAGCGGCCTTTCAGGTTATGTTGATATAGGACTCGTTTTACTGTGGATATAGATACCTTTATACCTGTTTCCTCCAGCATCTTCACAAGGTCCTTTGCTGTTTTTCTGGGATTGATTTGTACTTATCGCACCAAAGTATTTTCATCTCTGAGACAGACCGCGTCTCCTTCCTGAGTGGTATGACGGCTGCGTGGTCCCATGGTGTTTATACTTGCGTACTATTGTTTGTACAGATGAACGGGGTACCTTCAGGCATTTGGAAATTCCTCCCAAGGACGAACCAGACTTGTGGAGGTCTACAATTATTTTTCTGATGTCTTCGCTGATTTGTTTTGATTTTCCCATGATGTGAAGCAAAGAGGTACTGAGTTTGAAGGTAGGCCTTGAAATACATCCACAGGTACACCTCCAATAGACTCAAATTATGTCAATTAGCCTATCAGAAGCTTCTAAAGCCATGACATAATTTCTGGAAATTTCCAAGCTGTTTAAAGGCACAGTCAACAGTGAATTATAAGTGAAATTGTCTGTCTGTAAAAAATTGTTGGAAAAATTACTTGTGTCATGCACAAAGTGGATGTCCTATCCGACTTGCCAAAACTATAGTTTCTTAACAAGAAATTAGTGGAGTGGTTGAAAACGAGTTTTAATGACTCCAACCTAAGTGTATGTAAACTTCCGACTTCAACTGTATGTTGTAAACAAGAGCTGGTGCTCGAACTCTAAGGAAGTCTCAAGGTTTTGCTCACCTGAGGTACATTATCTCATGATAAGCTGTAGACCACACTATTTACCAAGAGAGTTTTCATCTGTATTTTTTGTAGCTGTCTACAGACCATCACAAATCGATACAGGCACTAAGACTACACTCAATGAGCTGTATACTGCCATAAGTGAACAGGAAAACGCACACCCAGAGGTGGCGCTCCTAGTGGCCGGGGACTTTAATGCAGAAAAACTCATCAGTTTTACCTAATTTCTACCAGCATCTTAAATGTGCAACCAGAGTGAAAAAAAAAACTCTAGACCACCTTTACTCCACACACAAAGATGTGTACAAAGCTCTCCCTCGCCATACATTTGGCAAATCTGACCATAATTCTATACTCCTGATTCCTGCTTACAAACAAAAACTAAAGCAGGAAGCACCAGCGACTCGGTCAATAGAAAAGTGGTCAGATGAAGCAGATGCTAAGCTACAGCACTGTTTTGCTAGCACAGACTGGAATATGTTCCGGGATTCTTCCGATGGCATTGAGGAGTACACCACATCAGTCACTAGCTTCATCAATAGTGCATCGATGACGACGTCCCACAGTGACATTACGTACATACCCCAACCAGAAGCCATGGATTACAGGCAACATCAGCACTGAGCTAAAGGGTAGAACTGCTGCTTTCAAGGAGCAGGACTCAAACCCGGAAGCTTATAAGAAATCGCACTATGCCCTCCGACGAATCATCAAACAGGCAAAGCGTCAGTACAAGACTAAGATTGAATCGTACTACACCGGTTCCGATGCTCGTCGGATGTGGCAGGGCTTGCAAACTATTACAGACTACAAAGGGAAGCACAGCCGTGAGCTGCCCACTGACACGAGCCTACCAGACGAGCTAAATTACTTCAATGCTCGCTTCGAGGCAAGTAACACTGAAGCATGCATGAGAGCATCAGCTGTTCCAGACGACTGAGTGATCACCGTAGCCGATGTGAGTAAGACCTTTTAAACAGGTCAACATTCACAAGGCCGCAGGGCCAGAGGGATTACCAGGACGTGTATTCCTAGCATGCGCTGACCAACTGGCAAGTGTCTTCACTGAAATTCTCAAACTCGCCCTGTCTGAGTCTGTAATACCAACATGTTTCAAGCAAACCACCATAGTCCCTGTGCCCAAGAACACTAAGGGAACCTGCCTAAATGACTACCGACCTGTAGCACTCACATCTGTAGCCATGAAGTGCTTTGAAAGGCTGGTTATGGCTCACATCAACACCATTATCCCAGAAACCCTAGACCCACTCCAATTTGCATACCGCCCCAACAGATCCACTGATGATGCAATCTCTACTGCACTCCACACTGCCCTTTCACACCTGGACAATAGGAACACCTATGTGAGAATGTTATTCATTGACTACAGCTCAGCGTTCAACACCATAGTGGCCTCAAAGCTCATCACTAAGCTAAGGACCCTGGGACCAAACACCTCCCTCTGCAACTGGATCCTGGACTTCCTGACAGGCCGCCTCCAGGTGGTAAGGGTAGGTAACAACACATCTGCCACACTGATCCTCAACACGGAGGCCCCTCAGGGGTGCGTGCTCAGTCCCCTCCTGTACTCCCTGTTCACTCATGACTGCATGGCCAGGCACGACTCCAACACCATAATTAAGTTTGCCGATGACACAACAGTGGTAGGCCTGATCACAGACAACGACGAGACAGCCTATATGGAGGAGGTCAGAGACATGGCCAGGACAAGAACCTCTCCCTCAATGTGATCAAGACAAAAGAGATGTTTGTGGACTACAGGAAAAGGAGGACCGAGCACGCCCCCATTCTCATCGACAGGGCTGTAGTGGAGCAGGTTGAGAGCTTCTGCATGGCAAGCGGTACCAGAGTGCCAAGTCTAGGTCCAAAAGGGTTCTCAACAGCTTCTACCCTTTTCTATTGGGGCATAGTCACTTTAACTCTACCTACATGTACATATTATCTCAATTACCTCGACTACCCGGTGCCCCCGCACATTGACTCTGTACCGGTACAGAGTCAATGTATATGGCCCTGTATATGGCCTCGCTATTGTTATTTTACTGCTGCTCTTTAATTATTTTAAAACTTTATTTATAATCTATTTTTTACTTAACACATATTTTTCTTAACTGCATTGTTGGTTAAAAGGCTTGTAAGTAAGCATTTCACTGTATTCGGCGCATGTGACATAACATTTTATTTTATTTGAAAATCTGCTGAAATACTTTTTGTACATATTTGCACAAATTGAGTGTGAGATTGTGTTGCAACACAACACTTAATCCACAAAATAGATTTTCACTAGTATCAATCAGTGCATGATTTTCACAGAAATATCAGGATTTGGTCCCTTCAATTTAGAACTTTGCATTCAGTGTATAGAAAGACCTGGGCCAACTTTCCCAAAAGCGTCTTAAAGAGCCACTGAACACGATGATTGACACTTGTGTTTTTCTGTTGCTCTTTAGAAAAATTAGATTTCAGTCTTGGAGCTGTTTCCTGACCGATTTCATGTTTGGTTAATGATGTTTGTCCCCCATGAAACACTGTAGACGTGGATTTTACTTCCTCAAAATAACCAGAATTAATCTGATTCATAACCAGAAGAAATCTGTAATTTTTATGTTTTTGCCAAGGATGTTTTAGTTTCACAACTGTACATCTAACTAAGGTGTTTGGGGCAGTTTTTCTCAAGTTCAAAAATGCTCAATGTCTTGTCTTATGTAAACAAAGTCAGAGCTGCTGGGCAGGACTGTCTCACTGTCTATGCACTTGGATAGAGCGCATCACTGCAGCTGTTCACCCCATGTTAGTGGGTAAATGGACATCGTCAAATCAAAACCTCAACCTTCATTTATCCGTTGTGATGCATGGACGTTCCAAACTCAGTTTTAAACGAGACTGACTTCATGACAAATTATGCTATTTACACTTTGTAGTCAATTTTGACATAAGATGAACTGTTTCTGACTCAAATTGATGCCACAGGCCGGTTTCAAAGGCATTTGTTGCTTTTTAAAGGCTGTCGCTCTTTAAAGCTAATTTCGTCATTAGAAACTTCAAGAGGTGATTTTAGCATATAAATCTTGGTGGGGCAAAAAAATAATTAAGTGGGATGCATGCCAGCAAAGCCACTACACAACACTAAACAATACATTAATTGAACTATAACGGTGACAAACTGTGCCCACAAACTGTTAGGGCCTACATAAAGCTGTCCCAACAGCAGTCCAAACATCTTCCCATCAGCGGAACCTTGTCCGGCAGCGAAACAGTCCTTTCAGCCTCATTTACTGCCTTTTTAAAAAACATAGCTGATATGGCTGACTTGCTTAAACAACTGTGGTTTCTAATGACAATTGAGATGAACAAACTATGGCATAAGGGGACGACAAGCGTATAAGAGGCAATCCATCATTTCGATTAAGAGACTAATGAGCAAGCTACGACGGACGTAGTCAATATACCTATTTGTTTAGCACTTTTGAAATGTACAGCGACAGAATTCAGAATATGGTTCTTACAGTTTTCTCCCTGTACTCCAAGTCAGAACCATAGTATAAATGAAGGGGGCATATAAGTACACAATGAAAGCTCTTACAATATTCAATGATTACATTTCTCTAAAACTGGTTATAGACTACATGTGCACCACCAAGTCAGAACAGTAGGTGAAATTAAGAGGGGTAAATAGACTAAATTATTAGGGTGAGGCCCATGTGCTACTAACATCTTACAACATACCTAATATCTTACAACATACCCTTATGTATATCTCCCTGGCATATTACATCCTTTATGCAGCAGCATACAATACATGTTTGGACTCACCTTGTTGTGCTGTGCTCACATGAAAGGAAGATGGTGCGGCGGTCCTTCGTGGGCAAATTTTGTCATCAAAGTCTGGCATTCTCTGGATTTATGGGGCTTTCAAAACAACTGGAATCTCTGGGAAAAAAAACAAGGTTGAATCATGATGATGTCATTGATCTTCAGTTCGTAGCTCTAGAAAGAGGCCGGATTTAATATTCTGAGTTAGATGACCGTTCAAAACATATTTTCCCAGTCGGTGCTCATTTATTCCTGACTGCTCAGTTGTCTTGAACTCACTGAAGTCAAGTTTTTGCAGTTCTGAGTTAAATTGTTTTGAGTGCGACACAAATCATGCTTCATTGACAGCATGGCCAATGTTGAATGTTTATCATTTTAAACTTGGAAAAGAGCCCCTTAATCCTAGATTTGGGACCACACAGCCACTATTACTGATTCCTTCCAAACCAGTCATTGTTGAATTTGCTATTTCCAACTTGTTGTGTAATGTTTATGTCCTATGGTTGATGAGCACCGATATGTTTTATCTATAATTTCTCTTCATTTTTTCTCTTCATATGACAAGGATTAAAAAGGATTTTTCAATAGATTGTCGACTTGATTCATGATGATGACTGCTAGCTAAGATTTTGAAAGTATGATGTTGATATGATCAGTCCAATCAAAGCTACTGTACATATAACGTTGCCATTTTATCTGTGGCCAATGAACTTGAGCCTTCTTGGATGGGCACTTCTAATGTAAATCTATGGCAGCACCCAAGGGGCTAGAATTTTCGAGGTGTCCCCTTAGACTTTGAGGTGACGTTGTGTCCCCATGAGTGACAGAAAACTGAGCCAATCACGGCGCAATGCTCCTTATTTTCTGCTGGCTTGCCCCACCACCACCACAGAAAGCACTGAGCTAGGCTGAAACCCCTGCATTTGTGCCACCTTAATCAAGAAAAACAAAAAATAGACCATGTTTGTATGCGGCTTTATTAACTCAATTACATCTGTTTTTACATTATTTGCAAACTGATATGTGACACGTATTAATGCCAAAATAACATGCAAAACAGGCAAGCCCCCCAAAAATGTGTGCTAAAAATGTGGGGCTCAAAACAGGTGGAGCAGAGCTGAATGACGGGTCACCACCAGAACCTTCATAGGATCATCTTCAATCTCTGAGTTGTTTTGCAAAACCATCGTTTTTAATGTTGCACTTGAAAACACTCAATCTAACGCCTGCCTCAGAGCAGTCGTAGAACAGCTAGAACTAAATGCTTCCTTATAGGTTTTCTTTCTTCACTGCTGCATCAATGTATGCACAAACATGTCTTCTAAAAATAGTATCACATGGTTTATCCTTCTCTGTGTTACTGCTGATAACTTCAGAACTAAGTTCACTACAAATACAAAGTTGCCAATGTCATTGCAATTGATACGAACAAGCAATGTGCGAAAATATGATTCAAATGAACAGAGATGACTGCATTAATATATTAACAGTCTGCTATGCATATTTCAATCATGTTGAAATACATTTTATGTTCAATCAACTGAGTTCTGTCATTTGTCTCAATATATTTCATGATGTATAGCCTAGCATATGCACAATTATCTGCCACATCTGTGATTTTGTGAATTGTTATTGGGTAAGCATTAGAATAAGCACCTCAATATTTAGTGGTAATACGAGTGGGCACAGACGTCAGTTCAATGTCTGGTTTTGATTTACATTTGGTTGAGTTGTCAACTAACGTGAAATCAACAAAAAATGTACTATGTCATTGGGCTTAGGTAAAAATTTTGGGGGTAAAATACGAAATTCTCTTACTTGCAGGGAGATCCTTGAAGATTGATGTCGGAGTTGGACTTCTATCCATGTCCAGAGGACATCGGAAAATGCCTTCAAAACCGGCCACTAGGGGCAAAAGTGAGCGCTATTACCATCAAGTAGGCTTGGGTTTTGCTAGGATGTTGTGGATCGGATGGTGGATGGGCGTAAACTCATGACGCCGGATCACTGGTTTTACTTTTTTGGTTTTAACCCTATCCCAAACTTGAACTCTTACCTTAACCATTCGGAATGAGTGACTGAACTTAACCCTTAACTTAAATATTTTACATTTGGAGAAATGGAAGATACACAGCAGCAGGAGCAAAAAAAAAATCGAAAATTTACATTTGGAGCAACTTCGAAATTTGACGTTTAGAGAATGTGGATGAATGTATAATTCTGCAGTGACTGTGAGAGCTTGTTGCTGGATGAGTGTTTGCAAATCCAATTAGTTTTCTATGTAGTTTCAAAGTCATCATATTGAATTTTGGGGGTTGAAATGACAACAATTTTTTTCCCAGTCGGTGATCCGTCGTCAGTGTTGTGAAATAATTATAATGTTAAGGTAAGATTTGAATGGAAAAAGCTGATCTGAGAGCAGAGCTCGCTTTCTTTCCTTAGCGACCGTTCTATGTGTGGTGTTTTGGGAAACGCATGTTACATCTTCGGCTGTTTTTAATTTTTTAATTTAACCTTTATTTAACTAGGCAAGTCAGTTAAGAACAAATTCTTATTTACAAAGGCAAAAGGCCTCCTGCGGGGACAGGGGCTGGGATAAAATGTTTTAAACATAAATAAATATAGGACAAAACGCACATAAAGACAAGAGAGACACCACAACACTACATAAAGAGAGACCTAAGACTACAACATAGCATGGCAGCAACACATAACAACACAGCATGGTAGCAACACAACATGGCAGCAGCACAACATGGTAGCAACACAAAACATGGTACAACATTATTGGGCACAGACAACAGCACAAAGGGAAAGAAGGTAGAGACAACCATACATCACACGAAGAAGCCACAACTGTCAGTAAGAGTGTTCATGAAAGATGCATCATTAAAACAGTCCTAAGCCTAAATTCCATGTAGTACCGGGTCCTAGGCCTCGTTTCACAGTTGTGACGTAACTTAACCTGATGATCGTACCAGATACATCATTATTTATGAGGCAAGTTTTTATGTGTTTCCCAAACAAGCACATAGAGAGAACGTTTGCTAAGTGCGTCGTTAGACTGTCCATATTGATAGGATCGAAAGAAAAGCAGCTCTCTCAGATCAGCTTTCTCCATTTAAATCTTACCTTTACATTATAATTGTTACACAATACTGACGGCATATCAGCTCCTAGAGCGATATTACCACCTAAGGCTGCAAATAGGCTATTGAGGCGGATTATTATGCTTAAATTTGATTTACCCAATAATAATGCACTTAATCACAGATAGGGCACGTAATAGCGCACGTCACACAAACACATTGAGGAAAAAATGACAGACCGTAGCCTAGTAGCAAATTACAACTCAATTAATTGATCATGAACTGTATTTAAATATGTTTGAAATGGCCTATATAGGCCCATGTATTCTATGTATCTATTAATGCAGTCATCTCTGTTTTCATTTGAAGCATCATTTTATCCTTCACTTGTTTGTAACAATTGCAAATAGGCCTACTTTGGCAACTTTGTATTTGTAGTCAACTTCGTTCTGAAGTTATCGGCGGTCACAGCCACAGCCTAAACATCTTCATTCTATGTTTAGCATATATCTTCTGTGAATAAAGTGATGCAGAAGGGCACAACATAATCTGATGCACTTTGGCTGCTCTACACGTGGTCTGGATCATTCCTAGATGGGCGAATGTTTTTAGAAGCCATGTTGCAAACGAAGGCTCTGGGAAACACCCCCGCTACTATAAAGATGCACCATAAGAAGGTTTTAACGATTATCTTAACACTACTAAGGCTCTGGGAAAGGAGGCCTTGAGCTGTCAGTTGATGTAGAGAGGACCGGGTCGCCTATAGCCTGAACTGTCAGTTCATTTGGAAGTGTTATAACAGCCGATGTGTTGTCATTTTGGATAGTTTAGCCTACTGCACCCCGACCTGTTTCCTCCGTTGCATGGTTTATTTCCCCGGGGTCACGGGGTCAAACAACTTATTGCACTAATTGAATGTGAACGGTGGGCGTTGAAGTCTTTAACCCTTTCATAATCAACAAAATTATATCCGGCTAGATAGTGGAAACTAAGAAGTAACCTATCTTATTTCACAGATTAGCTGATATGGCTGTTATGTTAAACCCTCATGATGATCATCTGAAATGGACAACCCTAATTGGGTAAATTAGTGACGATACTTTCCATTTCCATTAACATAAATTGGTTTAATGTTATGCTTTTAGAATCGTCAACCGGGCACGATTATTTTATTATTATAGGCCCAATTCTTCCCTGAGGCTCTGAGACAGTGCTGACTGGTGCAGCAGCTCATCGATCTGAGTACCGGCACCTCACATTTTCTACTGCTTGAGGTCCTGTTCCTCTTATAGAATATTAGCTCAAACGTATTGTGGAGCTCCTGCACCTAAATGTAAACAATACCGGCTCCCAAAATGAGTACAGGCACCTATTTTAGTCGAAGCCAAGCACTGCTCTGAGGGATTCACACTATTTGTCCTGGAATATTGGACATTATGCACAAATGTTGCATTGCGCCATTTTTGGGCTACGTGGCCACGGCAGGGGGCACTCTAAAAATCCAGGCATTTTAAGTTTTAACGTTTGCACATTGCATAATATTGTTCATAACCTTATATCAAAGTTTGTTTGATGTATTATTATAATATTGTTACATGGTTAACCATATTCATCACAATGCTCTGTTATATCGGCCATCGGTTCGTTAATAAACTCGATAACAAAACCATTCCTTGCAAATATTAGCTTTTATTCACCCAACCTCAACCTCTTTCCTGTTTTAAGTTTTAATTTTGGTTGTAGTATTTTAATTGAACATGTAGCCCAATAGGACTGTAACCTATGTGATACGTTCATCTTTGTACGAGAAAGGAACACAACAATTGACTGTTTTTGTGGTGTTTTTTTCACATTTGTGTTTAAATATTTTCAAAATGTATGCATTATGAGTTTCAAGTTCCACATGGCCTTCAGCCATCACATCTTGAATTAAAGTGATCTTCGTTTACTTGTCCTATATTTTCTAAAGAATTTCACGATTAATTAACATGTTTCAACCTTGTTGTCCTTTAATTATTATTTACTCTGAATTGATGTATTATTAACGAGTAATTCTCAGCTGGTGATTGATCGGCAGTTTATTTATCCAGAACCCAAGGAACGCAAGGAGCATTTAGACTATAGGATCATTTCATCATCAAATTATAGACTAATATGCAGCCAAAATGTTGTAATTTTGTAGGTCTATGAAATTATAATTTTACCGCAACTCCAACACTATTGTTTACATTTTGATATTAGTTTTAGAAAAATTATTTTATAATTAATTTAAGTTGTTATTCAGCGCTTTTAATTAGAGGATCCTCAAATCTGTAGGCAGAAACATACATTAATTATAATAATCAAATAAATGTTGTGCTTGTTTGAAAATGAATGGTTTACCAAGCGACTTTTTATTTTCTGTACATGGGGTTTCTTGACCCAAGGAAACCTCGTTTGATTAGAGTCAAGGGGTCTCAAACTATAAACGTTCCTAATTATAAAAGTGATATATAAGTAAGTTTATTCATGGGATGTTTTGTGCGCTGTTGTTTTATCTCTGATACTTAACGTTTGCACAAATGCTTTATAGCTGGCCCACATAACAAGATATTACTGCTTCGTTCAACATTAACCTACCATATATAGGACATATTTCATACGTGTTTGTCCCGTCTCTTTTTTTCTAGTGGCACACTTTGGTTTTCTGAAAAATCCTGTAATGTAATGATTAGGCTATAGTCTAATAGAAAATATGATTAGGTCTACCATAAAAACCTTGTAATAACTCAAGAATAACATTTCTATTTTGTTTGTCAAATCTTCTCCATTCGGAAAGATATGATAAGCCAACCACAGTTTTGAGTGTGTAAACGTTATTCATTAGATAGACTATTTAGATGGCTTTGCTAAACAGTTTTAGACATTTGGCCTCCAACTTGCGCCCTGACTCTACCAGCATCATGTGCGCTTTAGGATGAAAAGAATAGAGGCAAATGAAACTAATCAAAGCCTTGTTTTCAGTGTCTTAGTACACAGTGCACAGCTATAGATACAAAGTTTCAATAACTTGGTAAAGATACATATTATCTTCTATATTCTCCCCTCAAACAAATAATCTTGCTTCTGACCAGGCCACCTGTCATGGTCTTTGAGCTCGCTCTGATTTTCAGCTGTTCATAAAGCTCTAACATAACTTAAATCAAATAAAGCCCTACTCGTGCAGAAGGTTATGATACGTTTTGAATTATATTTATCAAATAAATGTAGTACTATTTTTTTCCATAAATCCCTGACGATGTTAATTTAGTGCTGGATGGTCAGTTACGAGGGTCCAGTTTCGGATTCCTCTTCCAAGAGTTGTTCTTTCTCTCAACTGCAATTGGTTGACACATTTTGGCTCTCTCTCTTTCTAGGCCTCTCATTGGACGCGCGAGGTTTGACAGTGAGCGAGAGGGTTGCACTTAACGCTTCGGAAAAAAAGTTATCCAGAAGTGAGTATCAATCAGAGAGCGGGGTGAAGGACAAAAAGAGAAAAAGGAAGAGGCAGAAAAGCAGGACGGAGAGACAAAAGCGATAGATAACATTACTTTCGAGCAATCAAACGCGCCGTAGAAATGGCATATCATATCGTTAGAGGTTTGAACCACCATTTATAGTCATAGTTTTCGGATTACTTTCGTCATTGTCGACTCTTTGCACTGTTGTAAACATTGACGTGCGCATTTTCCTTGTGCTCACTGCTTGGACGGAGTTTTTGTTTTCCCTCTTGTGGATTTGCCTTGGGAGAAATGAGTGACAGGAGGCGATCTGCCGCTGCTCTGAGCTCGAGAGCGCACGCCTTTTCGGTGGAAGCCCTGATCGGGTCAAACAAGAAGAGAAAGCTCCGCGCCTGGGAGGAAAAGGAGCTGGAGTTGTCTATGGAGAGCCTCGCCACCAACGGACAATTAGGAGACGGCGACGACCCTGTGCATTGTCTAGATATCGAGCCCGGTCAGTGCGTAACCACCATCACTTCATATTTTGGGGTTGTTGAATATTGTTATGCTTCAATCACAAAACTACGGATTATATCTCATGGAAAAGAGGAATACAGAAAAGGCAACCATTTCATCACCATCTCAAAGATAACGAGTCCTTATACTTTTTCCTCAGATAACTAATGTGGAATAATATAGTAGCCTACTACTGTAGGTTAATAGTGCCCGTAAATAATATATGTTTGTAGTTTAACATAACTATATACCTTTGGCCTAATAGTGGTGTATTAACATTGTGTAAACTATCAAAGCCGTTAACCACAAAGTATTGATTTTGTATAAGAACCATTGCTTTAACAAATTAATTGTCCTGTCAGTAGAAGCACGCAGAAAAGTAGTAGCCTCTCGTGGAAGGTCACGGATTTTTTTTTTATTGCGCTACTATATTCATTCATATCTTAAATGGTTACCTTAATTAAAAGTTGTATTACCATTGTTTTACAAATGACTACATATTGGTACAACATACACATGCATGTGAGGCCAGTGCCCCCTCTCTATTAGGCCTAGCTGGGTAAAATCTATTTCACGTGTGCCTTCCCACTGAGCACAGACGTCAATTCAACGTCTATTGCACGTTGGTTCAATGTCATTTCATTGAAATGACGCGCAAACAACGTTGATTCAACCAGTGTGTGACCAGAGGGTCTCTATTGATACAATACAATTGGCCATACAGGTGACGCCAGTGGAGACATGATCACTTGTAATTAATATTTACATATTAAGATGGTCTTGAATTGAGAGAGATATTTGGCAGAGATGGGATAGGCCTACATTAGCAGCAAGGTTACACGAATTAGTGTAGGTTCTGTGGTTCAATGCAAATCATGCATTTTTGCAGAGTGTCACATACAAGATATCGTAAAAATAAGCCATCAAAGGGCAAATCTGTTTTTTTTATACCCCCCAAAAAATGGTGAGTCCAAATATAATATAAGACAATGTGTGTGTGAAGAGAGTGTGTGTGTTGTTTGCACATGGTTAGCCTGTGTGCCCTGTATTTTCTATTCCAATTTCGTACAGCATATATAGACCTAGTCTAACGCCATAATTGTTCATATTTGGGAAACAATAGGCCAATGAAACGTACGTTTAAACTATTTGTATTATTATGTTGTATTGGTTTATTTTTCCAATAATATAAACTATTTCGCTATGTGAAATTAAGGACACGCAACCCCCGTCTGCGTTTGACCTATAGGCCTACTAAAAATGTGTTCAGTGGATTACTTTAAGTCTAAGGAAAACATCAACACAGCTTTCAGTCAATTCTTGGGTCTTAGTATTATTTTGAAACGTTTTAAAAATGTGTATTTTTGCAGTATATTTGCTATAGGAAAAACGTCGATTGGGTAGAGACTCAGGCCTCAATCTCCAAGTAGCACTCACCTATATGAGCAATGGTGCGTATAAAGAATAGCCTAAAACATAATTGGGACATCAATATATATTTCATTCAAATTGATGATTGTGAATTTTGTATGCCTAAATCCCAAAATTGATCCCAAAATGGCCTGCTATGAATTACGCAGGCTTTTTATTACTGTTAAAACATTTCATATCCATAAATCGAAAATCGAAAAATCTTTAAAAAATCTTTTTGCGTTTTTTATTTGTTGGAAATGTTGTAATAAGCCAAAGAAAGTAACTTAGCCTATCAGGATTTTCAATAGGTCGAAGTTAGTGCAGGCCTAGGCCTACAGTGCGCAAGTCACATTATATTCAAGTTATGATAGGCCTATCTATCATTTTAAATGATAGAATGTTCTAAATTATTAACGAAGACAGCAAAATCTGCATGAAAAGCTTTTATATGTCACAAATATATCGTATTTTCTACGTTTTGTGGGATTTGGAGCAGGTTTGAATTGAAGAACACTGCATTGATCTTATCGGAGAGACTGATGTCAAAAGCAGACAACAATGACATAAGAGGCTTCGAGCTTGAATATCCTTACTTTATTAACTACATGACGATGGAGATATTCCATAACCTGGCCTATTCTAACCGCCTCTGGCCTCAAATATGAATGTAGGCCTAATATAAATTGATACATATCCTCTCAGCTCATTATAGCCTACATTGAATTTCAACAGACACGTAAACCAACAATCCCCATTACAACTGGCTTTACAATAGGTCTTGTAGCCTATAGACAAAAGGCTTTATCTCAAATATGTAGGCCTGCATTAATTATCTAAAAGGGTCTAAAACGTTTTGCATTATAGGCTATATGCCTATATATATATATTATTTGGTTCATTAAAATCATTGTAGACTCATTTAGCGTTACGTGCATGGCTTTATGATCTACATATTTATTTATAATTTTACAATTCATTGTTGAGGCCTGGTCAAGCTGCATGGTCGAGAAGCCGTCAGCAAAATGACTGGACCCTCGCGCACAGAGGTTGCTGACTGAAATGCGCCAGCCGCCAAGCGTTGGGCATTTGGTGGATGCCTCACAAACGAGGAGAACCGAACTAAATTAGTTCACAGCTGAGATGCAGGGTATCGGTACTACCATTGACAATAGGACAGCGAGCCAGTCAGTCAAATACAGGTGATATATCCTCCACGTTTTCACATGAGCTGTTCCAGTTAGAGTGGTCGTTAATTGAAAAGACACGTTGTCTCGACGAGCTCCAAGTCATTATGAGCCAGATTCCTGGCAGCGTTGCAGGCTGTGTGTGAGAGTATCCAGCCTTGACTAGCCTCCAGTTGATGCGTAGACCAGCCATCATTGAAAACAGCTCGTCTCTGTGGTCAGTTTGTGCGGTTTAGGCTTTTTACTTAATGATTTTGCCTCCATGTGAAGCTTTCAAACCGACATGGTCATATAACATTCTTATTGAAAGACACGTCTTGGAAGAATATATCAAAATTGTGAGAACACCACACAATAGCTTAAACTGAATTAATCCCAATGTGTTTTCCCAGAGAACCAACATGTATGACAAACATTACCTTGGTTTCAGATAAGCACATGTAGGCCTGTCTGCAGAATTTCTCCTCCAAAGCAAGGACTATTATCAATATTAAATTACTTGCCTGAAATGTAAATATCAGCACTCTCAGGTGTGTGCGAGAGAGAGAACATACAAAACCTGTAATAATAAGACAGAGTACTTGTTGATTTAAAAATACATATATATAACATATTGCAGATTGCCTCACTCTTAAAGATACTGGCCTATTACTAAATGGTTTGTATAGCATCTATGTCTCACACAGGGAATCGGTAATTATATTATGGATAATAATTTAGACTTGTATTTTTATTTTTACAGTCTATGTGGTGACACTGGATTTTAAGAGACAGGCATAGGCTACTGAACTGTTTAATCTTTATTTTAAACCATATATTTGTGATTTTGTGATAATTCTGTCCGTACTTCATTTAACTCTGTGGTTTAAATATGTTTTCCTATTCTGTATAATAATATATTATATAATGTATGATATATAAATTGTCACTTGGTACTGATTATCCTAGAAACATTTTCTACATTAGAGACTCAAATGTAAAGATTCTGCCTCTGAGAAGAAAAGCCAAAATGTAAGACAACAGATGTGTGCGCTATTAAAATGGTTCAATCTTAATTTTATTGCCTCTCCCTAACATGGGTCTGAATTAAATTCAGGCAGAAACAGGTGGTTCTGCTTCTTGTGGATTGGGTTACTCTTCAATTTCATGGTTGGTAGATTGCTACTTACCCACTCTGTTACAACTGTATTAAATGCATCTTCTATTCATGAACCTGTTTCCATAGGAAGGGCTTTACCTTGTAAGGCAAGTGTGTAATTATCACCAAAGACCAGATTAGTCATACTCTGTGAATAGTCCATTGTTCCAATTCAATAGTCACACACATATTTGTTAGTTTTTTCGAATTAGCATTTTTTGCATGTTTTTTCGAATTAGATCATTACATAGTGAATGAGTTTGTGTGTGAGAATAAGAAGCTAAAATCCATAATATTCTTTGTGTTATAAAAGTGTTATAATTCACATTCAAACTATCTAGATTTCTTGTTGTGACAAACCGAAGACACCATTATTGTTCTTTTTTCAAACTTGGTAGACGTACAGGGAATATCAATGTTCTCCGTCTAATGAGGTTCAACACAAGTTTCTCTGTGCCTAACCACAAGTTAGTTTATAGGGTTTTGAACAAGTGAGTGCTGTTCTCCATAGTTTAGCAGAGATTGGTGCAGTCTTTATTGGACAACTGTCTATGATTGTAGTTGGTCTGCATTAATCATGCAGTTGAGGTTAGCGCCAGATTTCTGACTGCTTCCACCTTTCTCTCTATTAGCTGCAGTGAGGTGCTACTTCCTTAAATATATCTATTTGTTCCTCTCTTCCTCTCACTCCGTCTCTTTCATTGTCTCCCCATTTCTCTCTCGATATGTTGATTTTTACCCAGCAATATCCTGTGTAATGTGGGATAGATGTGTGTCGTTTCTGTCACTTATGTTGCTCAGCTGTACTGACTGGTTATAGTGGGTGAGACAGAGCAGGCTGTCAGTGAGTAGGGGGACAGTGGGATAACTGTGGTGGACAGGGACTGGTCTGGTAACATGTGAGGGACAACGTGGTGACTCATTGAGGGCTGGTAGATGCACGCAGCGCAGCTTGATGACAGCAAAGGCCGGAGATGACAGCAGCAACCAGGCTGTCATGGTTGCTCTGAGCAGGCACAGATATCTGGTCTGGCCTCTCCCGCTGTGTGGCTGATGGCTGTGGGGCTGTATGGGCCAAATCAACAGCCACTCTGTCTGCCTTGTTCTTCGGCACATGGTGTGAGGGAGAGGATCATCACCGCCAATACGCTGAAAGGATCTCTCAAGTGGATGACGAAAAGTCTTTCCCTTAAATATCTCACTCCTTTTCTCTGCATCTCTCTCTCGCTCTCTTTCTTCCTCTCTCTCGCTCTCTCTCTCTCATATTACTCTCTCATCCACCTCTCTCTCTCTCTCTCTCTCTCTCTCTCTAATCCCTCTCTCTCTCATCCCTCTCTCTCTCTCTCTCCCTCTCATCCCTTTCTCTCTGTCTCTGTGGTGTATCTGTCCTGCCTGCAGTGGCTTCATGTCTCCACTCAATGCTATTGTCTCTTGTTTTGGGGCTGGTGATCACTTGGTGGTTAGTCCTGGGCCACACTCCAGTCTTTAACAGTCCTGCATCTGCATCATAACCCTGCTTACTTGGTGTGTCCTTCCAACGCAACCTACTCACGTCAGGGCTCTCAATAAATAATACAATATTACAACCCTGGGACTAAACACCTCCCTCTGCAACTGGATCCTGGACTTTCTGACGGGCCGCCCCCCAGGTGGTAAGGGTAGGTAACAACACATCCGCCACGCTGATCCTCATCGCAGGGGCCCCTCAGGGGTGCATGCTCAGTCCCCTCCTGTACTCCCTGTTCATTCATGACTGCACGGCCAGGCACGACTCCAACATCATCATTAAATTTGCCGATGACACAACAGTGGTAGGCCTGATCACAGACAACGACGAGATCGCCTAAGAGGAAGAGGTT
Source organism: Salvelinus fontinalis (assembly GCF_029448725.1). Taxonomy (NCBI): domain Eukaryota; kingdom Metazoa; phylum Chordata; class Actinopteri; order Salmoniformes; family Salmonidae; genus Salvelinus; species Salvelinus fontinalis. The sequence goes on from NC_074687.1 coordinate 19,492,387, forward strand.
AAAGACCTGGCCGTGTGGTGCCAGGACAACAACCTCTCCCTCAACGTGATCAAGACAAAGGAGATGATTGTGGACTACAGGAAAATAAGGACCAAGCATGCCCCCATTCTCATTGACGGGGCTGTAGTGGAGCAGGTTGAGAGCTTCAAGTTCCTTGGTGTCCACATCACCAACAAACTAACATGGTCCAAGCACACCAAGACAGTCATGAAGAGGGCACAACAAAACCTATTCCCCCTCAGGAGACTGAAAAGATTTGGCATGGGTCCTCAGATCCTCAAAAAGTTCTACAGCTGCACCATCAAGAGCATCCTGACTGCTTGCATCACTGCCTGGTATGGCAACTGCTCGGCCTCCGACCACAAGGCACTACAGAGGGTAGTGTGAACGGCCCAGTACATCACTGAGGCCAAGCTTCCTGCCATCCAGGACTTCTATACCAGGCGGTATCAGAGGAAGGGCCTAAAAATTGTCAAAGACTCCAGCCTCCCATGTCATAGACTGTTCTCTCTGCTACCACGCGGCAAGCGGTACTGGAGCGCCAAGTCTAGGTCCTGGAGCGCCAAGTCTAGGCTTCTAAACAGCTTCTACCCCCGAGCCGTAAGACTCCTGAACATCTAGTCAAATGACTACCCAGACTATTTGCTTTGCCCCACCTCTCCGCCGCTTTACACCACTGCTACTCTCTATTGTCATCTATGCATAGTCACTTTAATAACTCTACCTACATGTACATACTACCTCAACTAACTGGTGCCCCAGCACATTAACTCTGTATCGGTACCCCCCTGTATATAGTCTCACTATCGATATTTTACTGCTGCTCTTTAATTACTTGTTACTTTTATCTCTTATTCTTATCCTTATTTTTTTTAACTGCATTGTTGGTTAGGGGCTCGTAAGTAAGCATTTCACTGTAAGGTCTACCTATACCTGTTGTATTCAGCGCATGTGACTAATACAATTTGGTTTGATTTGATTCGATATTGGCACAAACAAAGGAGACAGTACATTAATAAAAAATAGAATGCATAACTTTACAGTAGACTGTATAGAACTCTACCTGGAACCAAAAAGGGTTCTCCTATGGGGACAGCCAAAGAGCCATTTTGGAACCCTTTTGGATTCCATGACTTTATTTGGAAACTAAGATCTGGAATAGTTAATCTGGGAAATTTCGTCAATTCATGTTGTTTATGTAGGCTACACTTCTTTGCCATTTTCATTGTTGTTATTGTGTTGCCTCTATTAGAGATTTAATGGGAACAAATATATGACCTTTGTTATAACTTTGTTGTGGATCCTTTTCATATGGCGTAGTAATATATGACATTAGACTATATACATAGTAATATGAATTAAAGTGTGTAGTTCGTGAGTATGTTTATTTGAATAATACGTCTTAAATTCATATGGGCAAGAGTCTGTTAGTCATACTTTATATTTTTATGCTCTCATTGACTGTGGCGTGGCATTCAGTTGGGTTCATTTTTCAGCTTTTTTTTATTTTGTTCGTGGGCGTTTGTTTTCATGTACAAAACCCATTTCGTTTGATGCATGCTTTACCCTTCTGTTTTTTGTATACCCCTGGATACTTTATGACATTTCAAACGTAAATGGAATAGTTTTAGTCAGATTTCAATTTTCTCCAGTTTTGGTGCTTTCTCTGAGTTCATGCTGCAGGTGATTTGGCCTCAACGGGCAATACCAGAGACCATAAAAAACAGGTCAATACTCAACGCCAATTTTCCTAAAGCCCCGGCTCTACTGTGGCTGCATTTTCATAATCTTGATAATCTCCACAGATTCGGAGGCGAGCCCCGGATCAGACGACGAGGGTTTGGCGGAGAGGACGTCGTGCTCCTTCGGCTCCCCCGCGGACCTGGCCCCGGCGGCCTGCGAGCCGTCTCCCGCTGCCTCCATGGAGGAGATTCAGGTGGAGCTGCAGTGCGCAGACCTCTGGAAGCGCTTCCATGAAATTGGCACGGAGATGATCATCACTAAAGCGGGGAGGTAAAGCAACTGCTGCATATTTATGATTTAAGGGACTCATCTGATATTATATTTCCTTCTAGGAATAGGCTGCGCTGAACACATGTTCTGTGTTGGCCTACTATAGGATAGACTAGGCATATGGCCTAGCTTTCTATAGGTTTTACGACTAGGTGTATTGCCTCTGATGACGCAAAATTGTTTATGAAGTTCTGTGCAAAATTGAATATAATTGCTACATTTTTCCACACGCACACGCACACACGCACACCGAAACCTAGTTTTGCGCAGAAGATGCCCGTCCTCTATGGGAATTACCCCTGTTTTTGTGGGGTGCTAATGTGTTGCACATGGGGGAAAGGGCTCCGGACGTGCGAGGGCCGCTCCAATCAGAGGCCATACATGAAGTGTGAGGGTATTCCATGGCTGATGTCAGAAAATAGCCGGCGAAGAAAGGAACTGTTTCTAATTAATCTCTTTGAAACATGTTTTCGGTTTTCTTATCCTTTTGGGTAGCAATTACAACCTAAACCGAGCATATAACTAAACCTACACTGTTCTCAGGAAGACCTTTCCCCTGCGCGCTCTCACCGGGGGGGGGGGGGGGGGGGGGGGGGGCATGTATTTCCCGTCCATTTTGAATTTTACGATCAAGCAATATGAGAAGGGAACTTATTGCTTGATTTATTTTTTTTGCCGTCAAGGAAATTTATGAAGTCCACTTATTCACAAAGTAAGCCTAAAAATAAAGCGATCTAGGGTATTACTATTCCCTCCATGAAACAAATGAAAAACATTGGGAAAGCATGTTCCTCTGTAGGCCTATAGTTTGTAATACATTAACCTATTTACATATTTGTTTATTTCAAAATTAGGGTATTTGCAGATAGAAGGTGAAGAGGTTTATCTAACCTAGGCCTAACTGACTTTAGTTTCAAAGGCCACTTGATTTTACAGCTCAGTTTTCTTTAAACTACCACTATAAACTTCAGCTAACCTTAGCCACTACAAGCCACCAATCAATGGAAGTGATGGAGAATCTGAGTATGTTTAATTTTTTAAAATGTCCAAATCACCTGAAATCAATTCAACTCAACTCCATGTTTGGTTTGATGTTTCTTAAAGGTGATTTGGCCCCCAAAAAACATGCTCACATGCCCCCATCACTTCCATTGATTGTTAGTTTGTGGTGGCTAAAGTTGGCTGAAGTTCGTAGTGGTTTAACGATAACTGAACCATAGATTACAGTTTCTCTTATTTTCAGGGTGAGGAACCATCTAACATCAAGTTCTAAAATAGTGAACTACTCCTTTAAGGCCATTTCAGCACCCTGTTTTGAGTTCAGAGACTTCAACACATTTAAATACATATATATAGATTTCATTTTTTATGGATCAGAAATATTACTTATGTTTTAGGCTACCATTTAATGTCAATTAAGGAGAAATAGATGCCCAGTAAAAACATCAGCATCAAACCTTTAGATTTGTCCCCGTCTAGGCTAATATAGACCTACCACTTTAACAACAGAAGATAGTACGATATTAATTTTAACAACAAAAAATATTATGATATTATTCACATTTATTAAACATATGATAATTCCTCTGACTATGTAACACGCATCAGAAGAGAGCGAGGCCAGAGCGGAATGTTCTATGGCCTAACATAGGGATGCGCATATTTCTCTTCTCAATTGAAAATGCTTTCCATTTCGTTAAACCAGATATACATTATTTTTGATTATTTTTGTCGAACTTATTTTTGTCGAACTTTTATTTGAAGCTGACCAATTAGTCTACATGTTTTTATGGAGAAATGTCAAGGACCACGTTGTTTGCGTGTTCTTTTGGTAGGCCTAGGCCAATATCAAATTGCATAATATTCTAAAGTTGTACTGTGAAGTTGTGAAGTTGTATTTTTCGGTTTGCTCTTATGTTAATACTACATGTACGCTAACTTGACAGCTAACCCGTAAATCAGATTTACCTAAACAATATATGATCAACGTTGTTTCATGATATTCATGAATCAGATTTACGTTGTTAATCGCTCCATAAATAGAACCAGTCCCTGTTTCAATGCAGTAGGCCTAGAGTTTACAGGACTGGCTGCGTGTATTTCATGGCTCTGCTAATAATAAGCCTATAAATTCAGAGGAGGAAGTAAGAAAACAGCCCTCTTTTCTCATTATGAGGGAAAAGATGTATGACGTTTACATGAAATAAAAATGCAGCTTTTGAAGTGTAAAACGAGGAATGAAGTTGAACATGTCTCTGTGTATGCAGTCCTACTTTTAATAGGGCGTCTGTTTGCGTTCTAAACTTATTTTCCTGGTTTGATTTGCGTCGAATAACAAAAAAGAACTTCTCATGATTGGGTACACATTGTCAAGGAAGAGTGAGTTTGTTGCCAGCTCGTGCATCAAGACAGTTTCAATCTTCTTTGGATGAAATGACCTACTTTCTTAAATCAGAATAATATTTATTTAATGAAGACATGGAACTTTGATAGACATTTTAATGAATTATCATAAAGTTGTGCATCTAAGCCCTTTTATGATGGGATGAGGGGTGAAAATGACCTCATATGACTGGCAAGACATTGGTCAAACTTCAAACCTTGTCTCTCTCGGGTGTTGTGAATTTTCTCAGTGATTAGCCCAGTGGTGCACTAGAATGTATTTCAAGTGACGTTATACTTAATGTCTGCATTAATTATACTTAATGTCTGCATGGTGCAGGGTTTCTTTTCCCCTTTTTAATGCTGATACTCATAATCCAATATTAAACTTTGCAAGCTAGTTTGCTAATATCACACACACTCTCTCTCTCTCCCTCTCTCCCTCTCTCTCTCTCTCTCTCTCTGTCCTCTCTTAGGCGGATGTTCCCTGCAATGAGAGTAAAGATCGTGGGTCTTGACCCCCATCAGCAGTATTACATAGCCATGGACATTGTTCCTGTGGACAATAAGAGATACAGGTATGCTCCTATCTTCTTAAGGTATGCTCACACTTCTTAGCGCTTCCAAACATTTCCTAACTTCCCAACTAATTTCCTAACTCCCCCATTCAGATGTGTGTGTACAATGATGTATCCACAGTGATGTACACATACAGTGTCTTCAGAAAGTATTAATACACCTTGACTTTTAGTTGTTTTACAGCCTGAATTCAAAATGGATTAAATAAAAAGAAAAGTCACACCCATCTACACACAATACCCTACAATGACAAAGTGAAAACATGTTCTTCGAAATTGTAACTCATTTATTGAAATTTAAATACAGAAATATCTAATTTACTTAACTATTCACGCCCCTTAGTCAATAATTTGTAGAAGCACCTTTGGCAGTGATTACAGCTGTGAGTTTTTCTGGGTAAGTCTCTAAGAGCTTTCCACACCTGGATTGTACAACATTTGCCCATAATTCTTTTCAAAATTCTTCAAGCTCTGTGGAATTGGTTGTTGATAATTTCTAGACAAGCATTTTCAGGTCTTGCCATAGATTTTCAAGTAGATTTAAGTAAAAACTTTAACTTGGCAACTCAGTCTTCTTGTTCACTGTCTTCTTGGTAAGCAATAGATTTGGCCTTGTGTTTTAGGTTATTGTACTGGTGAAAAGTGATTTCATCTCCCAGTGTCTAGTGGAAAGCAGACTGAATCAATTCTTCCTCTAGGACTTTTCCTGTGCTTAGCGCCATTCCATTTATTTTTTATCCTAAAAAACTCCCCATCCTTAATGATTACAAGCATACCCATAACATGATACAGCCACCAGTATGCTTGGAAATATGGAGAGTGGTACTCAGTAATGTATTGGATTGGATTTTCCCAAAACATAACACTTTGTACTCAGGACAAAAAGTGAATTGCTTTGCCAGATTTTTTGCTGTATTACTGTACTTTAGTGCCTTGTTGTAAACAGGTTGCATGTTTTGGAATATTTTTATTCTGTACATGCTTCCTTCTTTTCACTCTGCCAATTCGGTTAGTATTGTGGCGTAACTACAAGGTTGTTGATCCATCCTCAGTTTTCTCCTATCACAGCCATTAAACTCTGTAACTGTTTTAAAGTCACCATTGGCCCCATGGTGAAATCCCGGCGCAGTTTCCTTCCTCTCCGGCAACTGAGTTAGGAAGGACGCCTGTATCTTTGTGTTGACTGAGTGTATTGATATACCATCCGATGTGTAATTAATAACTTCACCATGCTCAAAGGGATATTCAATGTCTGCTTTTTAAAATTTTACCCATCAACGAACAGGTGCCCTTCTTTGCGAGGCATTGCAAAACCTCCCTTGTCTTTGTGGTTGAATCTGTTTGAAATTCACTGCTTGACTGAGGAACCTTACAGATAATTGTAAATGTGGGGTACAGAGATGAGGTAGTCATTCAAAAATCATGTTAAACATTATTATTGCACCGAGAGTGAGTCCATGCAACTTAATATGTGACTTGTTAAGCACATTTTTACTCCTGAACATATTTAGACTTGCCATAACAAATGGGTTGAACATGTATTGAATCAAGACATTTTATTTTTTATATTTTTTATTGATTTGTAAAAATTTCTCAAATAAGTATTCCACTTTTACGTTATGGGGTATTGTGTGTAGGTGTAACAGTTTTGCTTCCGTCCCTCTCCTCGCCCCTACCTGGTCTCAAACCAGGGACCCTCTGCACACATCAACAACAGTCACCCACGAAGCACCGTTACCCATCGCTCCACAAAAGCCGCGGTCCTTGCAGAGCAAGGGGAACAACTACTTCAAGGTCTCAGAGCGAGTGACGTCACCGATTGAAACGCTATTACCGCGCAACCCGCTTACTAGCTAGCCAATTCACACCGGTTACATAGGCCAGTGACAAAACGTCTCAATGTTACCCATTTTAAATTCAGTCTGTAACACAACAACATTTGGAAAAAGTCACAGTGTGTGAATACTTTCTGGAGGCACTGTTCATTCAATACAACGCATTATTGGGACATGACACTCTCCATGTCCGAGATTGATGTTCTAATTCAGTCAAACCAAACTAGTCTCTTCCCCCATCTTGGATGAAATAGCCTACTGTTGATTCAAAAAATAATAGGTTTGGGACAGTAGTTAAAAAAACAAAACATGCACAGATCATTTCACATGGTGATAAGAAATGCAGATATACACATAAATCTGAATGGAACCTGAAACAATGGTCTTTACTGTATGTCCATCTTGGGGATATGTTTTTATGATGGATATCTCCAGGCAAAGTATCTGAATGAATTTCTGGCATAGAACACAATGTCTGGCGCTCCAGAGAACCAGAGGAGAATGAAAAGTATTTATCATGATGTGTTTATGGTTCGAGTGAGACCATCAAATTGATAGCTTTATTCACTGTGTAAATGGCAAAGCACATTTTTACTGTTAACCTATTTGACCATGGTGGAATACTAGTTTTATATATGTAAGTTATCTCAGCCATCTCAGGACAGTGTCAGAGTGACAGACAAAACGGCAGTGTCATAGTTGCAATAACGTTATAACAGCGCTACAGATGGGTTACCATGCCTTTGTTTAATTTTATCTCAAATTGAACACAGAGTACATCTTCAGTTTATATATCAATAACATAGATTAATGTTATTGTTGTTACAGACATTTTTACTATGTTTAAGTTTTATTTGATAAACAGAACTTGGCTGTCTTGAACGGAACACTGAAGAACCACTTTAACAATGCATTTTCAGTAGTTAAACATTATGTATTCTTTTCCCAAGTTGTTTATTTACATTTTTTCATTGAAGCACAGTAGAACCCTGGCGCTCTCATTGACTGCAGCATTTGCCTGAGAGTGAACGGTCTAGAGAACCAAAATATCATGGAAGATTTTTAGAAGCCAAAAGATCTTGTAAAATGAAATAGGATTTTCGTCCCGGCTTGGGACTTTACCACAGGGCTTTGTAAACTGAGCTCCGAGCTGTCACTGGAATGTCTCATAGTTCTCATAGAGTTGGGGTCTGGAAATACAGTCGTTACTTGCTTTACTTAGGCTCTCTGCCTCTCTTTAGGAACTTCTTGTTTTTTCTGGGCTCTTTAAATCTCTATATATTAAGTGTCCTTTATGTGGACAGTTGGTAAGTTTTAAGTTTGAATCACATTGAGGACACAGACCAGCAATGTCAAGCTCTTAAAATTGACTTTGTCCGCTATATGTGAACACAAATACGCACGCACGCACACACACACACACACACACACACACACGAAAACACATGTTTACATATGAAGACTTGACTTGATGAACTCAACCCTGTAGGGTAATGTAATAGTAATATTTACTCTGTCAGTAAGGTAACCCAATTTCCAGTCTGGGTTTGGCAAGTGTGTGTCAGTCTGAATTTCTGTTTGTCCATAAAAGTATATATCTGTTTGATGAGTTGCATGCATACATATGTTGTGTCGATGGTCTGTGTGTGTGTGTGTGTGTGTGTGTGTGTGTGTGTGTGTATAGGAAGTGTGGTGTTGGATGAGGGGGCGTGCATATCCCCCCCCCCTCATCTGTCCAAAGGGTGTCACATAAAGTCAGATCTTTATTGATTGTGCTGGAGCCAGATGGCAGATTTATGGAAGATGAAAGGGGACTAATCAAATTTCCAGTCCTGTTTGGGGCTAAGGTTTCTCTCTTCCTTAACACTTTCCCTGCTACACCGAGCTTAACCCTAAACAGCACTCCAAACAGGAAATTACACAAACGCCTGGCATTCTGTGTGTGTGTTTGGTCTGGGGTCGGGTCTGTGTGTGTGTGTGTGTGTGTGGAGAGAGTGTTTGTAGGTGTGTACAGGGGGGTCAAGGCTGTGTGTGTGCGTATGAGAGAGAGACGAGAGGGTTGTGTAATAACAAAGAGGCCAAATTAGAGTTTTGTCCATGTTATACCGCTGAATGATGACTTTGGCAGAGGCGTTGCAAGTAAGCACTTTCAACTGTGCACATGGCCAGAACTAAAGGCAAACAGCTGTGCCTGGGGCTACAGTGGACTGGAATCAACCTCGTGCTACAGTCAGTCAGCCAGTCAGTGAGGGGAATGCTCTATGGTGGGCGGGGCAGCCAAATTGTACCGTAACTTACAATACAACATAAAATGTTATGACTAAGCTTAATTGATAATATGTCATTAAAAGCATATGTAGTGTGAGGGGATATTTGATGTCTCTATTGTGAACAAGCCCTGCATCTGAAACAAATGACACATGATGTCCAAGACTTCAATGCTTCCCAATAACATGCAAAACCTGTTGAAAAAAAACAGAAAATGAAATGTGAAATGTGGTTTGGTGCTGATACGTCTGTCACTGTGTGTGTGTCGTCCAGGTATGTGTACCACAGCTCCAAGTGGATGGTGGCGGGGAACGCAGACTCCCCCGTGCCCCCGCGGGTCTACATCCACCCAGACTCCCTGGCCTCTGGAGACACCTGGATGAGGCAGGTGGTCAGCTTCGACAAACTCAAACTCACCAACAATGAGCTGGATGACCAGGGCCATGTGAGTGAGCCGGTGAGCCGGCTTAACTTGACATACCATTGCCTCCCTCCTACACCTGTACACTGTTACACCTGTACACTGTTACACCTGTACACTTGAACACTGTTACACTTCTACACTAATATAAATATGTATTAGTAATTGTACTGTTTCAGTATTTCTCAAAGTGCTTCACATTATAACAGGGGAATTTATTTCACCCCACCCATGTATAGATGAGACTATTCTTGGAGAAGAAGAGAGACTGTTTTTGCTACTTCGGCCTTTATCGACTGATACTGAAACAGTTGATTGGTCATGATGTAGTTATGGCACATGATGGCTCTCCTCATGACATGAAATCAGTGCTGTTACAGGCCAGATTGGTTTGATTACCAAGTTGTTGAAACAGTCAAAAGCCAATGCATACCCATTTCTCCATTGAGGTCCTGATTTAGGGATGCCAGTGCGGCGCTGGTGGGCTGGCACACCCTGGTCCTCATGTGGGCCTGTTTTCCATCCGGCCAGCTGATTCTATCGCAGCTCCATTCTTCTGACAAATGTATTAACAGATGCAGCAGTGGGTGCGTATTTTGAGGGTAGTCAGGCAAGGCCCCTTTTTCCTCTCCCACAGCCTCGTTATAAGGCCTTTGTTCTCCTGGAGGCCTTGAGGCGAGAGGAAATTAACTTTGTAACTTCCTGTGTGGGAAACCTCACCGCAGATAGGCTGGTATCTGACCCATCTCTCTTCTCTTCTTCCTCTGACTACTATCAAACCTCACCATCAACAGCGGTAGCTATTGGTTATTAATCATCTGTTTCATGTGCTGCTGATTTTCCAAGCTGATTGGCTTTTGCTTGTGATTCATAAATTAGATATAAATATGTCGCTGAAATCACTGCATTGCTACAGAAGGCTGTCAGTGACGTTACAACATGTATTGTTTTGACAAGAGATCTGTCAGATAAGACCCTTGGCTGCTCTGTGTTGTTGTGAGCTCAGTGTGTGTATGTGTGACGGGGGCAGGGTTGACCTGACTCAGGCCCAGGCAGGACTCAGAACCCTTGGTCATAACTGCAGGGTCCCGTGAGCCGAGCAGGGGGGCAAGGGGAAGGTGATGGGGGGGGGGCCCTGGCTAGAATATTACATTTACTGTCACTGTTATTCAGTACTGTTTCCCCAATCTCTGTTTGAAATGACCCCCTTAGTTGTCTGCGGCTCCAAGGAGGCTTTCTCACTCGGGCTGTAATCAAGAGCAGACAGAGAGCCGGAGGGAAGGCTGGGCCGTCGTAACCTGACTCCTCGGCTCTGCTCTCTGGTGTTAAATACTTACCTCACCACCTCTCTCATTAGAAGTGTGGACTCATGTTCCTCTTAATTATATAGCTCTGATATGAATTCAGACTTGCTTAGACACTTACACTTACACACACACACACACACACACACACACACACACACACACACACACACACACACACACACACACACACACACACACACACACACACACACACACACACACACAGAGAGAGAGAATGTAATCATTACGATCTCTCTGTGGTTTCAGATCATCCTCCACTCCATGCATAAGTACCAGCCTCGTGTCCATGTGATCAGGAAGGACTTCAGCAGTGACCTGTCCCCCACCAAGCCTGTTCCCAGCGGAGAGGGAGTGAAGACCTTCAGCTTCCCTGAGACTGTCTTCACCACTGTCACCGCCTACCAGAACCAACAGGTCTGAGACCAGACACCTTTCTCTTTGTTGCTACAATGGTATGTTGCCACTCAATGGGTCTATCTGCACCAGGCTTAGGATCAATTCATTTTCATTTCTGGAAGTGAACATCAATTCAGTTTATGAATGGAAAATGAACAATTATTAATATTATTAACTCAAATTCTTATTTTCATGAAATTCTTTCTTCATTCATACATTCATTAGGTCCCTCTTCGATTAAAAAAAATACGTTATGTTGACCCGTTTTTTCCCTCTCCAACATGTACATTGGTCATCGCTATGTCATGTGTTTTGATTGTAATGTTTTTCTTTCCTGCAGATAACAAGACTAAAGATCGACCGCAACCCATTTGCTAAAGGATTTCGGGATTCAGGCAGAAACAGGTATATATATCTCCAGTAACCCGAGGTCCGTGTAATACAACATGATTCAGCGTTCGCCATGCTGTGTGGCGCAAATCTTTCATTTTCTCCAACGTGGCCTTTAATATGGAAATAATCCCCTGGAGATACCACCTAATCCCATATGCTGCTCCATATAAAATCAGTCATCTCTCCCCTGCCAAGAAAACCCCATTACATCTGAGATAGAACCACATGTTTTGGGTAGGGCTCTCTCTCTTTCCCTCCTTTTCTCTGTGTGCCTCTCTCTCTGTGTGCCTCTCTCTCTGTGTGCCTCTCTCTCTGTGTGCCTCTCTCTCTGTCTCTCTTTCTGTCTCTCTTTCTGTCTGTCTGTCTGTCTGTCTGTCTGTCTGTCTGTCTGTCTGTGTCTGAATTATCATATATAGCGGGGGAAACACTGAACCAGACCCTCAGCACATGAAAGCTCCCCTCCCATCTGGAGTGCATTTTCGGCACAGATATTTGAGACATCTTTTTTCATTTTTCAAACATTAGAGTGCTGGGTTTATGAACTAGCATTAGAATTTCATTGCAGAAAACTACAGATTAAAAGATTATGCAGGAATAAGATATTTATAGACAGAAAATGTATTTATCTTTACACAAATCCTAACCCTGCTCATGGTAGTAATTTACCTCATCACTGTTAAACTGTGCGGAGTAATGCCACAGTATAGCGATTTGAAATCAATAAAAACAGGGACATATTACACAAGCTAAATTGTACAATTAACTACAGAGTTGGTTCTCTATGTATTTATATGTTAACACAGATCCGTCTCTGGCATTAAATTATGATTATGTCGTCAATTGGATTTTGGCTGGTGACACATTACTTTATGAGGTAAAACAGGGCATAGCTTATTTGTTGGGTTTTGATCCTGAGCACTATGAATGAGCGCACTGATGGCCAGGGCCAGTGTGATTAGCGTAGTGCGCTAACGAGCTGGAATGGCCCGGGAGTTACTGGCCCTAAAATAACATGGTCGGGACAGGCCCTCGTTTCCCTGGGATAGGGCTCAGCAGGGCACACAGGAGTAAATCACGCAGGAAGGAGAACCGTGTTCAAGATGAAATGTCACCCAGATTTATGATCACAGTAAAAACCTGCTCCTTTTAATGGCTCCAGTTTCCTCCGTCTGACTCCACTTCTCCTTCTCTGCCTCTCTCTTTCCAACCTCTCTCACTCATACTTACACTCCCTCCTTTCTCTATGTGCCTCTCTTGTTCTTTTGACTATCTGTTTTCCCGTCACAACTCTTCCTTCCTCTTTCTATTGCCCCGCCCTTGTTATGTTTTATGTACCCAACCCATCCCTCATACTGACCCTCTTCTTTTCCCCCACTGTTTCAGTCTCTCGTTCTCTCTCTCACACAGGACTGGTCTGGAGGCGATCATGGAGACCTATGCATTCTGGAGACCGCCTGTGAGGACACTCACGTTTGAGGACTTCACCAACATGCAGAAACAGCAAGGTGTGTAAAACTGCATCTAAACTATGTCCTAATCTCCTATCTACACTCTCTCACTGTCACTGCATACCTTTTCCTTTCCCTTACCTCACAGCACATCAATTATCTATGTCCTTCATCAGTCTGGTCATCACTGGTCATCACTTTTGGCATGTCCGTCTGACTTGGAATGTACTGAACTTTTCACATTCTGCAGGACCTTAACAGTAAAATAATTAAATGACCCCTGTGGCTTTTGGACGGCTATTTGACGTGAGCGGTATCAGTGAAAGTCGCATGCGTATCTCCCCAGCGAGCACAGCCCAGTGTCTCTACTCATGGCTTGTATCACAGGCCCCCGATGCTTAAAGCAAGCCGATTTCTTCAGCACTCCTTTCTCCAAGGTCATGATGACATTAGGTCACTCAGTATTTTGTCTGTGTCGACATCTGTTTGTTATCACAAACTCCTCCAAACCGATCAGACGTTAATTAAAGTCTTCGCGCCTCTGATGAACTTTGGGCGCTCCGTAAGGACTGAGCACCCCCCAGCTCCACCAGACGGCCTTCCAGCGCGGTAATCAACCGTTCCCCTCAGCAACACTAACGCTGCTCTAACCCCTGCCGACCAGAAAGGAAAACATGACATCACTGTGATATCTTCCTCGCCTTACCAACAGAAACTTGCAGAACTGAGCTGAACAGAACAGCACAGCTGTATTATCAAAGGCATATGGCGCAGTCAGAATCAGAACTCTGGCCAAGAGAGAATCCTGAATTAGTTAGTTATGCAGTGTTTTTTTTTCTTTAGCTGGTTTCAGATGGAATTTTAGTGAATGCGGCCCAAATTCTCATTAATAAAGAAATATGTGAGTGATATCCCACAGCTATCGGTCGATTCCAAAAGCTTGACTTATTGCATGTTAACCTGTGCCAAGATGAGTTTTTTATTTTTACGGTCATACATATCTAAATTATGAATGCATGATTCTTTGAGAAAAGGGGCAAGCTCGGAGATCTGTTGACCCAACATGTAATGTACCAAACTGAAGCCACATTTATGCTCAGAAACAATTACTGTTATTTATGAGAGGGTTTAAGATCCCATAAATAGTACTATTTAAAAGAAGTAATGCGGTCATGCTATTAGTCCTTAAAATCAGATGTTGAGCAAGTCAAGGTGGTGAAGTCAGCTGCAATTTACAAGTAAGTGTAATATCGAATTCTTTAATACATGTGAATTAAGATGCTTATGCGCCAGTCTTAAACAGCACTCTCTTATTTGACCGGTTAAGATCAAACGGCAGCAGTTGCTGGAAGGAGACATTCGGGCGGCGAAAGGCTGAAATGAGAGATATTGTCAGAGTGTGATTGTTGGCCAGTGTTTGTGTTGTTGTTTCACTCCGTAGCGTTGGTTCTGTCTCACTGTCTTTGCGTTGTGTGTCTCTGTGTGTTTTTTAGGAGGAAGCACGGGCACCTCTCCCACCACCTCCAGCACAGGAACCCCCTCCCCTTCTGGTGCAGCCCACCTCCTGTCCCCCTCCTGCTCACCGCCTACCTTTCACCTGGCCCCCAACACCTTCAACGTGGGCTGCAGGGAGAGCCAGTTGTGCAGCATGGGGTTGTCTGAGTACCCGGCCTGCGCCCGCAGCAACATGGCGGCCCTACAGGGCTACGGGGGCCTGGCTGACAGCTCCTACGGACGCCTCCAGGCAGCAGGGGGCACTGTGGCCTCCACCCAGCAGTCTGAATCGTTCCTGCCCCAGAGGACTTCCTCCCTGATTGCTGCGGGAATGCAGGGGGGCGGCCATGGCTCACTGTCTGGTGGCAGCAGTGGAAGCGCTTGCGGAAAGATGGATGCCTATGGAGGTCAGCTGACCTCGTTCCCAGCCTCCCAGCTGCAGTATGTGATGCAGGCGGGCTCTAGCTCTGCTTCTGGCTCTTCCTCCTCTGGCTCCTCCCCCTCATCCGCCCACATGTTCAGCGGGGGCCACCACCATGTGCAACAGGGGTCCTACAACGCCTTCTCACTCCACAACCCCTACAACCTGTATGGATACAACTTCCCCACCTCCCCTCGTCTGGCTGCCAGCCC
Organism: Salvelinus fontinalis; assembly: GCF_029448725.1. Taxonomy (NCBI): domain Eukaryota; kingdom Metazoa; phylum Chordata; class Actinopteri; order Salmoniformes; family Salmonidae; genus Salvelinus; species Salvelinus fontinalis. The sequence goes on from NC_074687.1 coordinate 19,507,576, forward strand.
CGAGAAGCCCCAGGGCGGCCTCCTGTGTTCCTCTTCCCCTGCCGGGGCATTTGCCGAGCGCCAGTACCTGTCCAACGGTGGCATGGACAGCATGCACATGATCGGCAATCCCTCCACTGGCCAGCAGGGGGCAGGCTCCTGTGATGGCCGGCAGTATGGCTCCTCCTCTCAAATGTCTATGCACATCGTGTAAAAACTAGGATCTCACTTCTGACCCAATTTTTGCTGTCCTGTTATTTCAACAAGTTATGTTTCTTCTACGATAAATCTGTTATCTCAGATGTGCTATTGATGTTGAGTCATTTTACATTTAGCGTTTGTAATACTGAGGTAGCGTACAAAGTGAACCTTTCAAAAAATGACTTTTCATCTCGTGATGCTTGTTGTTTTGAATTTCCCCCCAACAGGCTTTATTCAACGGAGTGAAACTGTTATTTAATTGCCACAATAGTGTTAAAAAGGCGAAGTCAAACCGTATACCTGACTCTCTCAGTAACTGTTCAGAACACTAACCCCACTATTGGGGACACACAGAGGGATCCGTGAAGGAGAGGAGCCCATATACTCTTACTGTGCAGGGATTCTCAGGAGTGAACACATGAATTTGTTATGGTGCAATAGTAATGACAGCCTCTACAGTAACTCAGCCTTGTTGCTATGGATTATATCCAGCCCCGGACATGATGTGACAGGGGCTTCGTGAGATCCAGAAACTTCACCTCCACTTCCACATCTCTAGTTGTAACAGGACAGTTATGCAACATTATTCTATAGCGTTGTGGCAACATTGGGAGAGAACTGAAAGGGTTGTGGATATTAACAGTGCCTGATCAATATGGTTTTCCCTCTGGCCACCCAGAGGTGATGAAGGGAGGATGATGGATGAGGCACAAAGGGTGAACATAATATAATACAGCACATACTGGAGGGATGAAGTCAAAGACCTACAGGTCAGGGTGAGGGAGGAACTATGTGTGTCCGACAGGGGCCCAGTTGTTGGCCCTGCATCTCTCAGTGGACATGCTGAATGAGAGGCTCTGTTCAAGGGGACACTGAACATACAGTGAAATCACCACAATCTTATCAACTCCTTTCCTCACAGACTGGAATGGCTTCACAATTTTGAGGTGATTACCTTTTAAAAAGCATATATAAGATAGAGAATGCAAGTAAAAACCATACGCTTTAAAATTGTTGTGTGAAATGTTTTAAATATACAATAGGAGAACAGAGTAATTAAAGTATGTTTTGGTGTGTTGTAGATAAGCGTATTTAAGTGCCAAGCAATAATGCCATTATATTGGCCAATCTATCATGAAGACAAATGTGTGGAAAAAAGGGAAATATCAAAAAGTATTCTTTAGAAAGGCATTTAAAAAAAAAATGTAAATACAGGTGCCAAGCACAGTAAAGTTCAATAAACATTTTAATTCATTTACATGGTTTTGATTCATTTACAGCCATCACTATAGGATGCGCGTACCATCCGAGTGGACCACTAACAAAAACACAAAGAATAGAGCAAATGCATCCTCTGACATTTTCTTATTCAAATATCACTTACTAACAATTACAACGATACTCTACCATATGGTACCATATCATTCAACATCCATGGGGTTTATTTAATTAGTTTAAATAACAGGAAATCTTACTGACTGTGGCTTTATCATCAGAAATCTGCAATACTCTAACTATGCAAGTATGGAACAGTAAAGATGGAGAAAGATATACCAGAATATTGTGTATTTTAGAAAAAGTATCCAAGAATGGTCTTATTTATTATCCCAAGGTCCTGTAAACACATCTGCCCTGGTTGGTTTGAACCAATGACTCAACACATCTGCCCTGGTTGGTTTGAACCAATGACTCAACACATCTGCCCTGGTTGGTTTGAACCAATGACTCAACACATCTGCTCTGGTTGGTTTGAACCAATGACTCAACACATCTGACCTGGTTGGTTTGAACCAATGACTCAACACATCTGACCTGGTTGGTTTGAACCAATGACTCAACACATCTGACCTGGTTGGTTTGAACCAATGACTCAACACATGCCACCTGTTTCAGAGGAAAGCAGCTCGTAATCATTTGAACATGAGAGAGGAGAGAGAGAGAGAGAGAGATAGAGAGAGAGAGAGAGAGAGAGAGAGAGAGAGAGGTCATACAGTATTTACAATGATTCTATTCTTGCTCTGCGGTGCCCCTCATTACAGATCCATGCAGACCCCAGTGATTTAGCAGCCCAATCAGCATCCATTACATGGATGTCCTCCGAGGAGAAAGTTCCTGCCCAATCACTTCCTATCATGCGTACGGTTCCAACCATGAAATATCATATCTGAACCATGATCAGAGAATGAAGTGGGTCTGGGACCATGGAGACAGGGCTCAGTATTGGAAACACCTGTTTTCCAACCATGACTACAGCAATGAGTGGATGAACCGGAGAGGAGAGCAGCAATGATTTCATAATTTGGCAAAACTCCATATATCTGGACATTATTTCCAATAATTATTCACGTTATTTGTCTGATATCCCCCTACATCTTTTCAGCAGCATTTAAAATCAACTTCTCCTCACTGCAAAATTACCTCAGCTTTATAGAGAAAATGCACGCACGTGGTAGGAAGAACACAGAGTAGAAATCTACAAAGCATATGATACAATACACAGCAGAGTCTGCTATAGCTCTGTACTACCGTATCAAAACATTGCCTTCTAGCGCCAGATTCAGAACGGCTTGAATAACAACCTCCTCACATCCTTTCATCTTGGCTTCTTTCATTAGCAGTAAAATATGCAACCAATCCGATTGATTGGTTAATAGATGTATATGTCTGCCATATAGCAAAATATGAAACTGGAACAATTTAAGATTCCCAACAAACTTCTGACAGGCTGGATATTTTATGAGACACTCTGACAAAGTTGAGAGGGTTCCAGTGCCTATTGCTGGGCTTTGAGGCCATTTTGAGTGACAGCATGTTTACTGGAAGGTATCTGTTCCATAATCCTCTCTGTGGTCATTGATCTTTCTCTTTGAGAAGATTTCAGACGTTTTACAGATTCCCAAACGTGATATCTGTCCCCAGGGAACCTTACTGGGCAAGATTCTGACTGATTCTGACCATTATTGGAACTGTGCAGAAAAAGGTACAAACAACTTCACTTTGACTGGGGACTAGGGGGCTGTTTTCTTTTGATAGGCTGGACCGCTCGTTGTGTGTATCACCATATAAGATACGATTTCTGGTAAACTATTGCCCTCTTGTGTTTTTACTCCTATTTGCCGTGGATTCCTAAGCGTTGGCCGATCATACTAACTGTCAGGAGATTCACTATCTCAATGTGATACTTTACAACTGACAAGTGCATTACAACATTAAATCACCTGTGTGTCACAACTAAGATTCCAATTCCTTCAAATACCCTGCATACCTTTTTTATTTTACATCTTGAAGGTATTTTGAGAGTAACACAGGATGTATTTCTGAACCCTGAGTTTTCAACTAAAGCAACACATTGATTTATTGCCAACTGCATGTGTTTTTATTGCACATACATGCAATGTTTTGAAACCCTTTTGAAGTACTTTTTATTTCATTTTTTATATAGGAATACACATTTACAGCCAGCTACTAAATTTGACTTAAGAACTATGCAATACGCAAAAGCTTATTCCTTTAGTCATGGTGTTCCTGATTTTCTGGATAGACACCTCTTGTACAGGTATGAGAAAATAATTCCTCTCTGTTTCTGCTTTTTAGTCCACATGCAGGGAGGAGAGGAGAAAGAGAGAACGTGTTCTGGATCCAACTGGTGGTGATTCATGGTTTCCCTTGGCTCTGTGTGAGAAAAACAGCATTGAGCAGCTCATATGTCAGTATGAAGTATCACACACACACACACACACACACACACACACACACACACACACACACACACACACACACACACACACACACACACACACACACACACACACACACACACACACACACACACACACACACACACACACACACACACACACACACACACACACACACACACACTGAAATTTCTCTGAAATGTGGACGCATAGGTCAAAAGGAAATACTTCAAATGTTTTTTCCCCTTCTGGAGGGAACAGAGATGTTTGAGATACCATCACCCCCGAGGCAGGTTTTTCTGATCAACCTGAGGGCCCAGATGGAAGCGGTCCGGCCGGGGGTCTCCTGTGGCGGGTGGCCTGCTGAGTACAGAGATACCCCACCGTGTCACCTCCATGGCTAAATGAGAGAGGTCCGGTCCGGAGTGGCTGCCTCCTCAGAGGGCCTGCGGATAGTGTGACTGACCTGGACGGCTGACCCGGATACCGACCCGGAACTCCGACCAGACTGAGCCAGACTGAGCTGTGTGGGAATAGGAATGGCCTGGGTTTGAGAAGGGGCATGAATGTAGAAGGTAGATATGTTGAGGGATTTAGTGTTGTGGGTTTCAAATTGCCTTTCAATGCTGAGCAAAACCTGGGCTTGAGAAAAAGGGCTGGTGTTGGGGGGTTTTGGGGTGGTTTGGAGGGTGGTAGTGGTCGATTAGCAGACACATGTGGGTTGGTTGGTGGGGTGGGGGGGTAGGGTGTGCTTGGAAGGGGGGGTGGGGGTTGGGAGGGCCCAGATACAGCGAAACAGGTGTCCCGGTGCCTCCACCGGGAGAAAAGAAAATTAGGGACGGCGGCTCATTTTCTCTAGAGCCTGAGCAGCTCAGACAGGATCTGAATATGATGATTGGTGGGAATAAAAACCAGAGAGAGAGAAAGAGTGATGGGGAGGTTCAGGTCTTCAACAAGACAGACAGTATCTCTTAGTAGGGATGTGAGTATGGCAGTATATAGACAGTGTTACTGCACAGTCGTAAATAACAGTGTTATCTAGGACATTGAGAGTTCTCATCAGATATTCACCCAGTGATCATGGGCTAAACAATACTAATGGTTCTGGATGTATAAACAGCATTACAGGGGTAAAGCAATGCTCTGTGTCATAAATAAAAGGCCTTGCTTTTAAGTGGCGAATTTCCCAACTCTTTGGCACGGCATGCGTCTCTTGTCCTTGACGGGCCTTCAGAGTAGGCATTCTGAGTCGCCATTCGCTGCGCTCGTTATTTTCACAGGAAGTTTGTTTAACGGTCGATAGATGGACTTGGTGAACAACCATCATTCAAGCGAATTGAAAATGCCCAGCTAATCCCCCCAGCTAAATATTCTGGAAAATACTCTGCCAACACACATGCGTACTATAAATCACCTTTATAATGCTTGTCACATAAAATGTTACTACGACTGTGGACTTAAGAGCGTGTCCGTTGTGTTAAGGCCAACATGGCTGGCTGGGGCTGATTTTGGGACTGCCATGCGGCGCCCCCACTAGCAATCTATGGAGGCTGCATATGCCTTGGGTGCGTGTCTGAATGCAGGTTTGTTGGTGGCAGCTGCATTCCTTTATGGCTCTCACCTGGAACTATTGGACAGAGACAAGACGAGGAGGGTTTCGAATACATTTCATGGCGACCATTTCCAAACAGCCCCTAGGCCTATGTCTAAGCAAACGCCTGACTGATTACTTGGATAAAACTATTCTGGTCACGGTAGCACTATTAAACAACACAGGCATAATCCCCGGTAACAGGGCTGCTGAAAGCTCTCTCTCCACCCGTTATCATCATGTCTGTTCAAGGGCTTGGCCCGGATCGCATTGCGACGTGTGACGTGTGCCGGGCAAGGAAAGCAGGAAGCTCGGTTAGCTCTCTCCTTTCCCAGATGGAATTTGGCATTGCTACACACACTCAGTAAGTGGCTGAAACCCACGTCTTTCTGAGAACCACGCTGTGACCGTGTTGACCAACTGCTTTCCCTCAGCCAAAGCCCATTTAAAGTCGCTGACATGCAGGCAGTTGAAAAGGTTGTCTGTGCATGTGTGTGGTGACTGTCAGTGCTTACGCACTGGGCACAAACTGGTTGAATCAGTGGTGTTTTAATGTAATTTGTCAAAGTATTGTGATGTGGAATCTAGGTGGAAAATACATTGGATTTGTAACAAGTCTGTTGTTTTGACTGTGAATATTCAACCACAGGATTATGTGATCATAGTAACAAAATTTCAACATAGACAAACCTTGCATAACATATGTTGAATTTGTATCTTTAGTACAATGCGATCTTCAAGGTTATATCCACTATCAGAACATTTGTTGTAGGCTGGGCAGTACCTCCTACTGGAGAGTTCATGTATCCATAGCTACTCATTGGTCTCCCATCCAGGGTTTTAACCAAGCCCAGCCCTGACTAACTATAACAGTTGTCACTGACAATTACCAATGTGCTGTTGTCAGATTGGTTGTTGAGAGATATCCATTTAACTAAATAGATTTACTGTTGCGAAGCCATTCCAAGGTGTAGGTTTAACAGAACAAATGAAATGTAGATTTAGGATATAGCTTTTGCAAAGTTATCAACAGCTATTGTTTCAATTCAGCCAAGAATTCAACAATAAATAGGCCTAGGGGCTTAAAAAATTATAGGACTAAATCAAATCAAACTTTATTTAAAGTACATTTACATTTCGATTTGATTTAGTCCCATTCTTTAACTTAGATTTTTGGTTGAGATGGAGATGTGAATCCAACATGTCAATTATTAATTTGTCGACCAAGTGGAATTAAAGCCAGACAAGTCAGTGGCACAGATGGAACTATCCAAGCAGTAGATACTGTAAATCTCCTTTAAATGTTGACATTTGGTTGAGTTGTCAACCAAACACAATTCAATATTACTTTTGAAATACAGTAAATAGCCTAAAGTTAAAGACATCTTAGTAACATTTAACCTTTAAACGAGTAACACATCCAGTGCCACATTTTGAGGTTACTGTAGCCCAACTATACATTTATTTTTATGTAATCATGTAAAGCTTGCATTTTCAAGATAGCATGCATAGGTCTTCGCAGGTCTGTGGAGATCTTCACAAATGATGTAATAATCTGTGCAGAATCTCAAACTGCATTGATCACATGGTTCTGCTATTAGATGAAGCACAGTGGAAACACATTAATATGTTGTATAAATAAACAACGTATGTGACATTGTATTCCCATTTTGAACTTTGCTGTGTTTTCAAATGGTTGAAAGCGCAGTGATAGACATTTAGGTGACAACTAAAACAAAAATCTGACATTGTTTTTCCATTGGAATTTGGTTGTGCTTTTAGATAGTTGAAAGCATAGTGATAACTCCTTGTAAATTCAACTAACTTTCGGCGGGTGAGTATAGGTTGTAATCTCATTGATCAACGTCTCAACCAAATATTACCCAATTACAGCATCGACAGTTGAAATGATGTGGTGTGCCCAGTAGGTAGTTACCGATACGGATACACACAACATTCTGAAGTCGAGCTTGTGAAGTAGTGTGTCTGTGTCTGTGTGTCTCTCCCTCTGTGTGTGTGTGTGTGTGTGTGTGTGTGTGTGTGTGTGTGTGTGTGTGTGTGTGTGTGTGTGTGTGTGTGTGTGTGTGTGTGTGTGTGTGTGTGGATATGCCATATGCTGTGACAGTATGACACAGGATAGGCACAGGTTTTTAAAGGAAACAATACAAGGTTACAACAGGCTGAGGCTCTTCACAAGCAACACTTGTCTTCTCAGTATAGATGACAAGTGCTGAGAGGGATGGAGAGATGGAGTGGCAGAGAGGCAGGTGGGAGAGGTGTGGCAGCCGGGGCTTCAGCATAACACACAACCACAGGGCAAAGAGGAAGGGAATATTGTTAAAGAAAGGATCAAATTAATATGGGTGAAGGATAATGTTTGCTCTTTGAACTATCGTGTCTTGTCACATTGCTCTCTTTCTAAGTCATGTATGTTTCATGCATTCCTTTCAAAGCAATACCTTTAGAAGAAAATGTGAAGAACTGACTTTGTAGGTAAAGACTTGGGAGAAGGAAAAAAATGGTTTAATATAGAAACACCCCAAAGTTCCAGTTCAGATGTCCCACAACAACTGTACCCTACACACTTGTTTTTTCCACATCCCTGCCAATGCCCCATCTCCCCTCAGGCCGAGGAGTTTTCTCACTAATCCCTAACACCTGCTTCACAAAGGAATGCCATGTTCAATTTACAAAAGCAACAAAGGAGATACCCACTGGAAAGATCCTTAATTGAATGGAGTTCACTGCTCTGTGACTCACAACAAATCAATGAATAAAATGTATTTTATTTGATGAGAGGAAATTGAATGCAGTCAGAGGCTTTAACCCTCTTACGTTGATTTATTGCTAACAGATAAATAAATAGGGGCTCAATGTTGAAGACATCATTCACCGCAGGTCAGTGTTGGGGTCAATATAGTTTTAAATTCACTTAATTTAGGAAGTGAATTGAAATCGAATGAATGCATTTAAAAATTCCTAAAGAAAATAAATCTTCAATTCACTTCCTGAATTGACTAAATTGAAAACTGAATTGACCCCAACCCCTGCTTCAGTTGTTTTGGTGCCAACTCAGGCCTAAATGATCTCAGCAGTGCCTCTTGTCTCCTAGAGGCTACTTCCCCCAGATTGAGACCTCATACTCAGCCCAGCCCACCGCAGCCCAAATCAGCCCAGCTGGGTCAGCAGGCTGCTGGGGCCTCTCTCTCCAAGACAGAGCAGCTATGCCTGCCGTGCCTCCGGCCTAATCCACTTAAAGCCAATTACAAGGCTATTACTGTGATCGCCCTCCCGAAAATGACAATGGAGCTGGTTGGGGAGAACGAGAACAATCACAGCCACTTGGGCCCTCTTTATTTCGCCTTTGGAAATCCAGTGGCCCTGATATCTCGATCACTAGGAGTGACAACTGACACAATTAGTGTTTAGGGTTAGAGGCGAGAGGTGTCGACTGACGTATCCCAGGGGTGGAGAGGCAGTTCGGGGCTGTAGAGGATGTTTAGGGGGCCGTTTTGAGGTCATGGGACCAAGGGCTAGACAGACCCCCCCACACGCACACTGCCTCTCACGTTTTAATTACTGTTAACTTTCAGTTTGGAAGCTAAGATACCTGTTTTGTATGTGGGGTAGGCCTACAGATGTAGGATCTTGATAATTAACTGCTGAGAATTTTCCTGTGATGCAGGAAATGCAGATGAGCTTCGTGATTTATATAAATTCACTGAAAACCCGCACACACACACACGGTTATATTAAGATTATTGCTCTATTCATGTTGCCTACTTTTGTCTAGCTAATAGCCTAATCACCGGTCAAGCAACCTAATCAACAATACTGGTCAAATTAAGATCCTACATCTGCACAGATGTTGGATCTTAATTTGAGCCAGTTCGCGACAGCAGGAAAATAATCCAGGAAATGTGAAATATTATGTGGATTATAATTAATATAGATTTTTGTTAGGGGTTGATACATTTTTTTGTAAGGGAAAAGCAAGTCTGAAATTTCAAAGTGGAAATTACAAACTTCAGAAGCATTTTTAAACTTCAAATACCCTACAAGTTTTAGTGATCGGATATTTTCCCTTACCAGTCCAGTCAGAATAAGAATAAATAATCTGTATTATTGTGCATGATTATTCTGTGGTCAGAGTTTATTCTCTCCTCTTGGCTGAGTCTACCGGCTCCAGTCAAGTCTTTATAAAGTTTTCCTGATTCACTTTTTCTTGATGGCCATAATACAGCATAATATAATATATCCATAAGGGGGGAAGCAGCCACCCACACTAAGTTCAGCTAGTCTTAAAGCAGCTCACTGCCATGACTGGTAAAACCCTTTTCCTCCCAAAATGTGGTCAAGTGCTGTTCAATAAAGCCAGACTGGAGCTGGAGCGCTGCCCTCAGTCCATAGTCTTCAGTTCTCAGCCTCCATTCTAACCTAAAAAGCATCAATAGCGGTAAAAAAATAACATAATTTCAAAATCTTTTCTTTTATGAAATATTAGGATTTTGTCAGGCAACTAGTTACTAACATAAAACATAATTGACTATGATTTCTGGGTTAATATGGAGGAATGACTAATAATCTCCATAAAATGTTTAAGAACAATTGTGATAAAATCACCACATAAACAAACTGAAATATCACATTGACATACGTTTTCAGACCCTTTACTCAGTACTTTGTTGAAGCACATTTGGCAGTGATTACAGCCACGAGTCTTCTTGGGTATGACATAAAAATCTTGGCACACCTGTATTTGAGTTGTTCTCTGCAGATCTTCTCAAGCTCTGTCAGGTTGGATGGGGAGTGTCCATGTTAGATCGGGTTCGATGGGGAGCGTCCATGTTTGATCGGATTCAAGTCCAGGCTCTGGCTAGGCCACTCAAGGACATTCAGAGACTTGTCCCGAAGCCACTCCTGCGTTGTCTTGGCTGTGTGCTTAGGGTCCTGTTGGAAGGTGAACCTTCGTCCCAGTCAGAGGTCCTGAGTGCTCTGGAGCAGGTTTTCATCAAGGATCTCTCTGTACTTTCCTGCATTCATCTTTGCCTCGATCCTGACTAGTCTCCCAATCCCTGTTGCTTATAAATATACCCACTGCATGATGATGCCACCACCTTGCTAAACCTGGTATTGGCCAGGTGATGAGCGGTGCCTGGTTTCCTCCAGACGTGACACTTTGTATTCAGGCCAAAGAGTTCAATCTTGGTTTCATCAGACCTCATGGCTTGGGTTTTGCTCTGACATGCACTGTCAACTGTGGGACCTTATATAGACAGGTGTGTGCCTTTCCAAATAATTTCCAATCAATTTAATTGACCACAGGTGGACTCCAATTAAATTGTAGAAACATCTCAAGAATGATCAATAGAAACAGGATGCACCTGAGTTCAATTTCGAGTCTCATAGCGAAGGGTCTGAATACTTATGTAAATAATAAGTAAGATATTTCTGTTTTTTATTTGTAGTACACTGCAATAATTTCTAAAAACCTGTTTTCACTTTGTCATTATGGGGTATTGTGTGTAGATTGATGAGGAAAATGTTTAACTTAATCCATTTTAGAACAAGGCTGTAACGTAACAAAATGTGGAAGAAATCAAGCGGTTCGAATACCTACCGAATGCTCTGTAGATATGAACCCAGCTTATATAACTAAAAAAGAACAAAACAAATGTAAATCAATACTTAGATTCCAGTCAATGGCTTAATACCAAGTGGGAGTCTTGTCTTTCAGATAGAGTTAGAACTGAGTTGATAGCTCATAATGTTCCAAAATTAGAGCTAAAAGTCTGATGGTAACGGTGCCCATATCGCCATACAGATGCCATATCTCAGTTTGATCATCCTGTTGTTGCAGTAATTTTCCTGCTTCGCAGGAAATGCAAACTCTTAGTGTATTCAAGGTTTAAAAAGGCTTCTAAAGTTTGTAATTTACACTTAAAAATGTCATACTTTATTTGCAAAAAACAAAAAATGTATCAACCCCAACAAAAAATGTCAGTTAATTATAATCCTTATAATAATTCATTTCCTGTTACTGCAGGATTATTTTCACTATACTGGCTTAAATTAAGATCCTACATCTGTATCAGTGGCTATTTTAGGTCGTACCGGTATGTCAGATTAGCTCATTCGCCAATTTGTCAGCCTGTGAGTATCACTGAAACACAACACCTTGAATGAATAACATAAACATTTTCTTGACAAGTTGCTATGGATGAAATGATACAAAATAATTGTTCAAAACATGAAAAACATACAAAAACGTATATTTTTAAACATCAAATCTGACTATAAATGTGTGAAAATGTTAAAATGTATGTTTATTTTGTGGAATTTAAAGAATTGACTTGTGTTACAAAAGGTTAATTTAGTTTTTTTACAAAAATTTTGGGGTATAAAGTTTGGGTTCTTTTAGGGGTTGAAATATGTTGGTGCTTTTTGGGTTAAGAAGTCTGGAAACTGCTTTATGTTCATTCAAGAAAACACATTCAAGCATGTGCGGAGGAGAGAATTAAACTGTGTCTGTGTGTGTTTTTTTGTTTGTTATTCAGTGCATTCGGAAAGTATTAAGACCCCTTGACTTTTCGACATTTTGTCATGTTACAGCCTTATTCTACAACAGATTTTTAAATATATATATATTTTTTTACATATGGTGCACACCATTGGAGGCTGGTGGGATGAGCTGTAGGAGGACGGGCTCATTGTAATATCTGGAATGGAATAAATGGAACGGAATCAAACATGTGGTTGACATATGTTTGATCTGTTTGATAGCGTTCCATTCATTCCATTCCAACCATTTCAATGAGCCCATCCTCCTATAGTGCGTCCCACGAGCCTCCACTGGTGCACACACAACAGCAGGCATCCACCAACATCACATGGAGCACATTTCTTTAATTATGCAGGAAGTTGGTCTGCTACATTCTTCCTCTTATTTATGACATGTGGTGGCCATTTCTCCATCCAAACAGTCCGACACATTTATTCAGAGTCATAATTCTTTGTAACACTAATGTTCAATTATATTGGCTGGGGGGCACAATTAGTGAGGAATTTCAACCACTTGTAGATGGGTGGAAAACAGTGATTCACTGTGAAAAGAGAATAGTTAACTGGTAAGAAGTTAAACCTTCACTAATATATTTTGGGACATCACACTTTTTTTTACAGTTCACAATTTACCTGGTGTTAACTTAGAAAGTACATGGTAAAATGTTGAGTATACAATAATAATTAATGAATGACTACTCTTTAGTCTCTTTGGAATCCTAGACCAAGCGTCACTATTTACCGTTTGCTACAGTACTTGCCATTCTAATTGGAATAGTTTTGTCGTAGTTCAGAGAATTTCGTCAGTGCTGATTTGAATGACCTGGGGATATATAAACACCATAGAGTAGACCATACTCTGCATGAGTTACAGTGCGTTCTGTGTTATGGACTGGTATAGAGCTCATCTTGCAGTCTTGGAGCATCGAGACATGCTCCCAGGATGCTTGAACGTCGCTGTGTAATTGTAAATCTTTTTTTTTCTTCCTACGACTAAGTTGCCAGCTTGAGTAGTATGGGTTACTGACCAGACACGCTGAGGCCTATCTAGTTACCCCGGCGTGCAAGCGTGTGTGTGTATGTGTGTATCTGTGAAGCAGGCGGAGCGTTTGTTGAGTGGAAAATGGCCTCTAAAGCTCCTGTACTCACCTTTCGCAGTGGCAACATTTAGCACGGTGCACCCTTCTCCACCTCCTCCACCCACTCACCACCCCTCCACCCCCCCACCCCATATTTCCATATTAAAGGTCCAATGCAGCCGTTTTTTTTCTCTCAATATCAACTAATTTGTGTGCAACAATTAAGTATTTTACTGTGATTGTTTTAAACAAATAAAATGGTCAAAAAGAAACAAAAATTGCTTCTTAGCAAAGGACATTTCCTCAAGCAAGAATTTATGTCGGACTGTCTGGGAGTGGTCTGAGTGGGGAGGGGAAAACTGAAAACTAGCTGTTATTGGCAGAGGGGTTTGGAACTCTTTCTTAGTGGTCTATTAACTAATTTACCAGCTCTTACACTAAAAGGGCATTATCATAATTTTCACAATTTCACGGTATTATTCCAAACTCCTAGTGTGGAAATAAATACAAAACATAGAAAAATCACATTTTTGACTGCACTGGGCCTTTATTAAGTTTTCACAACCTGTTTTAGGAGCGATAGAAAGATAAAGTGATTTTACAGGAGTAATGCCCTTCAACAGATGGTCAGACATGACCAGGAATAGGGGGGTAGCAGGGTGGGGGATGGAGTGTGTGTGTGTGTGTGTGTGTATGTGTGTGTGTGTGTGTGTGTGTGTGTGTGTGTGTGTGTGTGTGTGTGTGTGGGTGTGTGTGTGTGTGTGTGTGTGTGTGTGTGTGTGTGTGTGTGTGTGTGTGTGTGTGTGTGTGTGTGTGTGTGTGTGTGTGTGTGGAGAGGGGGGGGGGGTCTGGTAAGGCGGGCTCAATGTGACAAAATGCAAAGTGGAATTTGCCAGCCCCTCCAATCCAGAATTGGCCCACAGAAAGAGCATGAGAGGCGCGATGGCATGTCCTTGGCGGTCCGGGCGAGCTTGGGTGACAGCTGCAATGTTTATAGGCCGGCTTCGATGACAGTCAGGAGGGGATGGCTAGGCTTTTTCAGACAGGAATTAGGTTTGTCATCAGATTCTAAAATCTGTCTGATTTATGACATTTCCACTCCTGTTTTCTCTTCTACCCCCTTGAACCCTCGCTGGGGGGGTGGTGACATTTACTGGAATTTGTTGTTGTTTGTCTACTTCTTACTTTCACCATGATGATCAACTTCTCCCCTCAGAACACTGTGTTGTTTTTCAGGTGCAGAAATGGGAGTAAGTATGGGGTGAAATTTTGCTTGATTGAACACTACTTGTCTTCTAGTTTTTGTCCAGTGCAATTTCCCAGACTGCTTTGAAGCCAGACTTCAAAGCAGACCTGTTTTTAGATTAACAACCTTAAAGAGCGACTGCCTTTAAAAAGCAACAAATCCCTTTGACAACGGTCAAATGTGGCATCGATATGAGTCACAAACAATTATTATAGTGTCAAAATAGACTACAAAGTGTAAATAGGATAGTTTTGGTCATGAAGTCAGTCTCGTCTAAAACTGAGCATGGAACGTCCATGCGTCACAATGGATAAATGAAGGTTGAGTTTTGATTTGACGATGTCCATTTACCCACTAACATGGGGTGAACAGCTGTGGTGATTGCTCTCTATCTAACAACATAGACAGTGAGACAGACCGGCCCAGCAGCTCCGACTGTTTACATAAGTCAACACATCTAGCATTTTTTTACTTGAGAAATACGGCACCAAACACCTTAGTTAGATGTAAAATTGCACAACTAAAACATCCTCGGCAAAAACATGAAAATTAATTACAGATTTCTTGAGTTATCTTAGATTAATTTTGGGGATTTTGAAGAAGTGAAATAGGCTTCCGCATCTACAGTGTCGCAAACACCATAACCAAAATGCGGAATCGGTCAGGAAACACACCTCCAAGACGGAAATCTTGTTTTTATAATGAGTAACAGAAAAACACACATGCCGATCGGTGTTCAGTGGCTCTTTAATCTTAAAACAAATGTCTGTTTTCCTCCTTGATCTAACCATCACGACCACAATGAACTGCGATTACTCTCTCACAACCTAATATCAGGTTAAATTAAATGTGATGTTACTCTTATTAAGTATTCAGAATAGTTTGGGGAGGGAAATAAGTCATTTTACTTCCCTGAGCCTTGAGGTTTATATTGAATGGTGATGTAGTAATGTACTCCAAAAGGATTGATTACCTATAGGCTATGCCATTACATTGTTACAAATGTAAAGGTTAATTTAAAATTTAGAAGCGAGAGAGATCTCTGTTGCTAAATCAAAGAAATAAAATTCAGTGATTCAGGAAACGATAGAGGAAAATTCTACTTCAGGTAAAAAAAATAATCAGAATGAAGCAACGGTTCTGTTTCATGTCAATCTCTAACCCAGTTTATGTTTCCATGCCAACGTTTAAACCCCGATGCAGACTGAAGGCACAGCCTGGGTTTGAACCCCAATGCATGCTGGTCCCCTGACGGTCTCTCCATCCAGGTAAGACTTGGAGAAACTCCACATCCCTCCCTCCCTATTATTCAGGGCAGAGAAAGACTAATATTTGTCGGCAGAGGTCATTGAATTAAAAGTTAAGCTCTACAGGATCGGTTGGTCCCCCTCGGGACGGTTGAGCTAACGTAGGCTAATGCGATTAGCATGAGGTTGTAAGTAAGAAGAACATTTCCCAGAACATAGACATATCTGATATTGGCAGGAAGCTTAAATTCTTGTTAGTCTAACTGCACTGTCCAATTTACATGAGCTATTACAGAGAAAGAATACCATGCTATCGTTTGAGGAGAGTGCACAGTTATGAACTTGAAAAGTTATTAATAAACCAATTAGGCACATTTGGGCAGTCTTTGATACAAAATGTTGAACATAAATACAATGGTTCATTGGATCAGTCTAAAACTTTGCACATACACTGCTTCCATCTAGTGGCCAAAATCTAAATTGCGCCTGGGCTGGAATAAGACATTATGGCCTTTCTCTTGCATTTCAAAGATACAAAAAACCTCATGTTTTTTTCTTTGTTGTATCTTTTACCAGATCTAATGTGTTATATTCTCCTACATTAATTTAACATGTCTACAAACTTCAAAGTGTTTCCTTTCAAATGGTATCAGAATATGTGTATTCTTGCTTCAGGTCCTGAGCTACAGGCAGTTTGATTTAAGTATGTCATTTAAGGCGAAAAATTGAAAAAATTGTTTTTTAAGCAGCATGTCAGATTTTCCCTTTCGAGAGCTCGACCTGGAGTGAGTAAAGAGCCATTTATGACACCTTCTGAGGTCTTTTAGACCTGCCGGCCAGTCTTTTTATTTAACTAGGCAAGTCAAGTCAGTTAAGAACAAATTCTTATTAACAATGACGGCCTACCCCCAGGCCAAACCCTTCCCTAACCCGTTTGACGCTGGGCCAATTGTGCGCCACCCTATGGGACTTTCGATCACAGCCGGTTGTGACACAGCCTGGGAACAAACCAGGGTCTGTAGTGATGCCTCTAGCACTGCAATACAGTGCCTTAGACCGCTGCGCCACTTGCGAGGACCCATCCAGATGTCCAGACGTCCAGATCAACCAGCCATAAAAGTGTCTCAGTTTTAAAACACCCCACATGCAGATGATCTCAGGTAAAGGTACTGACGGCCCTTTTCACTGGCCCCTGATCCTCCTCTGGGTAAGCCAATTATTGAAGAGATTTTATGGGCTCCCGAGTGGCGCAGTGGTCTAAGTCATCTCAGTGATAGAGGCGTCACAGAGACCCTGATTTTATTCCAGGCTGTATGACAACTGGCTGCGATTGGGTGGTGCACAATTGGCCCAGAGTCGTCCGGGTTAGGGTTTGGCTGGGGTAGGCCGTCATTGTAAATAAGAATTCGTTGTTAACTGACTTGCCTGGTAAAATAAAGAAATACATGTCTAAGGTCTCTTCTGACTACCAGTTAATAGAGAGATTACACGTTAAAGATCTTGCCTGACAGCCCATTAAAGAAGAGATTACACGTAAGGCATCCATTTAACAAGGGAATGTGTGATACCATAGGGGGACGGGGAGTACAGCTATGCAGCCAGGCTATTTTACAAGAGCCAGCCCAGGCAGGCCTCCAGACCAATCCACCTGAGACCTACAGCAGCAGCTCACAGAGCTGTATTCACATCTTACCAAAAGGCCTCAATCATTAAAACATGAACATTATAAACCAGTCCATGGTTATTTATTTGACACGTATATTGTTTTTATGAACACTGTCCTGTAATTTTTTACAGCCTTTTAGAACTAACATTTGAATCAGTCCAGGTATTAAAATGAAATCAGGACTTGAGTTGCAGTGGTTATAACATTTACATACATTTTACATTACATTTACATTTACATTTAAGTCATTTAGCAGACGCTCTTATCCAGAGCGACTTACAAATTGGTGCATTCACCTTATATCCAGTGGAACAGCCACTTTACAATAGTGCATCTAAATCTTTTAAGAGGCTGGGGGGGGGGGGGGGGGTTAGAAGGATTATTTTATCCTATCCTAGGTATTCCTTAAAGAGGTGGGGTTTCAGGTGTCTCCGGAAGGTGGTGATTGACTCCGCTGACCTGGCGCCGTGAGGGAGTTTGTTCCACCATTGGGGAGCCAGAGCAGCGAACTGTTTTGACTGGGCTGAGCGGGAACTGTACTTCCTCAGAGGTAGGGAGGCGAGCAGGCCAGAGGTGGATGAACGCAGTGCCCTTGTTTGGGTGTAGGGCCTGATCAGAGCCTGAAGGTACGGAGGTGCCGTTCCCCTCACAGCTCCGTAGGCAAGCACCATGGTCTTGTAGCGGATGCGAGCTTCAACTGGAAGCCAGTGGAGAGAGCGGAGGAGCGGGGTGACGTGAGAGAACTTGGGAAGGTTGAACACCAGACGGGCTGCGGCGTTCTGGATGAGTTGTAGGGGTTTAATGGCACAGGCAGGGAGCCCAGCCAACAGCGAGTTGCAGTAATCCAGACGGGAGATGACAAGTGCCTGGATTAGGACCTGCGCCGTTTCCTGTGTGAGGCAGGGTTGTACTCTGCGAATGTTGTAGAGCATGAACCTACAGGAACGGGCCACCGCCTTGATGTTAGTTGAGAACGACAGGGTATTGTCCAGGATCACGCCAAGGTTCTTAGCGCTCTGGGAGGAGGACACAATGGAGTTGTCAACCGTGATGGCGAGATCATGGAACGGGCAGTCCTTCCCCGGGAGGAAGAGCAGCTCCGTCTTGGCGAGCTTCAGCTTGAGGTGGTGATCCGTCATCCACACTGATATGTCTGCCAGACATGCAGAGATGCGATTCGCCACCTGGTTATCAGAAGGGGGAAAGGAGAAGATTAATTGTGTGTCGTCTGCATAGCAATGATAGGAGAGACCATGTGAGGATATGACAGAGCCAAGTGACTTGGTGTATAGCGAGAAAAGGAGAGGGCCTAGAATAGAGCCCTGGGGGACACCAGTGGTGAGAGCATGTGGTGCGGAGACAGATTCTCGCCACGCCATCTGGTAGGAGCGACCTGTCAGGTAGGACGCAATCCAAGTGTGGGCCGCGCCGGAGATGCCCAACTCGGAGAGGGTGGAGAGGAGGATCTGATGGTTCACAGTATCAAAGGCAGCCGATAGGTCTAGAAGGATGAGAGCAGAGGAGAGAGAGTTAGCTTTAGCAGTGCGGAGCGCCTCCGTGACACAGAGAAGAGCAGTCTCAGTTGAATGACTAGTCTTGAAACCTGACTGATTTGGATCAAGAAGGTCATTCTGAGAGAGATAGCAGGAGAGCTGGCCAAGGACGGCACGTTCAAGAGTTTTGGAGAGAAAAGAAAGAAGGGATACTGGTCTGTAGTTGTTGACATCGGAGGGACCGAGTGTAGGTTTTTTTCAGAATAACCAAAGCTCTACTGTGACTGACACACATTTGCCTTTATCGAAGTGTGTAGATGCACTTTTCTTCAGTTGTCAGGTTCTGATACAGCAGTTTTGCCACTTTTTTGCCCACAGTCTAAACTATTGTTTATGTTTAGTCAGGTAATGTACAGAAGTTTGTTCTACTGATAGGCTTATGGGAAAAGGAAAAGTGTAGGCCTGTTAGTTGCCTAATAGAACCCCAGAGTCAATATCACCCCTTGGTTTTACTAGCAGGACAGATGTATGCAGGTTCTGCTGCATCCATAAAAGTTTACGCAGCATTGCAAGCTTTACAGCGTATTTGGTATTGCTGTACTTCAAAAAGAAATCAAGCCCAGTGGCATTTCCTCACATCTTAAAAGAATGACACCCAGCTATGTGACAGTTCCCCTCTCCTTATCGGTGGAATTTATACACTCTCCAGACCAAGTGCAGTAGCCTATACAGTCTCTCTTTCTCTCACACACACCTCGCACACACTCACTCTCTTGGTTCCTCCTCCTGCATGACAGTTCCATTGTTTCTGTGTGTGCCATCCCACACTCAATTCTCCCATCTGTTATTAGCTGAGAGGATTTCACAAGCTGTAAATTCAGAGCAGATATATAAGGGCATGGTGGGCTTTTACATTTATTTTTATTTAACCTTTATTTAACTCGTCAAGTCAGTTAAGAACAAATTCTTATTTACAATGACGGCTTAGGGAGTTCGGTAACGGATCTGCAGACTCTAGCCCCGGGGGTCACTGGTGCTATTCCAAACCTGGCCGGGCCGTGTGGAGGGAAGAGGGAGGATCCCTCCTGGGGACTGGGGGTCAACGCTTTGCCTTAATGTGGACCACTACTTTGGGGAGACAGGGACTGGTGCATTGGAATCCTTGGTTTACAGTCTAGAGGTCAAGTATATTGTTATGGTAATGCCCAAGGTCAGATGTGTACAGTATGGAAAGACCTGCGGATGTAAAAAATGGGGATGACACTGTCACACCCTGATCTGTTTCACCTGTCTTGTGCTTATTTCCACCCCCCACCAGGTGTCTCCCATTTTTCCCCATTATCCCCTGTGTATTTATACCTGTGTTTTTTTGTCTGTTGCCAGTTCGTCTTCTCTTGTTCAGGTCATACCAGCGTGTTTCCCGTTTTTTCCTGTTTTCTAGTCTTCCCGGTTCTGATCTTTCTACATGTCCAGAGCCTGCCTGCCATCCTGTACCTGCCTGACTCTGACCTGGTTTACAAACCCCTGCCTGCCCTCAACCTGCCCTTTGCCTGCCCCACGTGTTACAATGAATATCTGAGATTCAAACTATCTGCAATCTGTGTCTACATATGGGTCTTATCCTTAGTCATGATAGACACATGGAAATACCAGGTGTGCTTGAGCTACTCCCTACATACTGTAGTTTTGCTCCTAGCTAATAATGACATCACAATCCTACAGCCTCCGCTCTCAGTCAGTGCTCTCTTTCACAGGTCCTAGGGCGAGGACTGAAACAGGGGAAACAATCCTTCTCCTACAACGCTCCTTGGTCTTGGAACGAGCTACAAAATACACTACATGACCAAAAGTACGTGGACACCTGCTCGTCGAACATCTCATTCCAAAATCATGGGCATTAATATGGAGTTGGTCCCCCCTTTGGTGCTATAACAGAATCCACTCTTCTGGGAAGGCTTTCCACTAGATGTTGGAACATTGTTGAGGGGACTTGCTTCCATTTAGCCACAAGAGCATTAGTTAGGTCAGGCACTGATGTTGGGCGATTTGGCCTGGCTCAGTGTTCCAATTCATCCCAAAGGTGCTCGATGGGGTTGAGGTCAGGGCTCTGTGCAGGCCAGTCAAGTTTTTCCACAACGATCTCGACAAACCATTTCTGCATGGACCTCGCTTTGTGCACAGGGTCATTGTCATGCTAAAACAGGAAAGGGCCTTCCCCAAACTGTTGCCACAAAGTTGGAAGTACAGAATTGTCTAGAATGTCATTGTATGCTGTAGCGTTAAGATTTCCCTTCACTGGAACTAAGGGGCCGAGACTGAACCATGAAAAACAGCCCCAGATCATTATTCTTCCTCTACCAAACTTCATAGTCGGCTATATGCATTCAGGCAGGTAGCGTTCTCCTGGCATCCGTCAGACCCAGACTCGTCTGTCGGATTGCCAGGTTGTGAAGTGTGATTCATCACTCCAGAGAACGTGTTTCCACTGCTTCAGAGTCCAATGGCAGCAAGCTAAACACCACTCCAGCCAGCGCTTGTCATTGCACATGGTGATCTTAGGCTTATGTGCAGCTGCTCGGCCATGGAAACCCATTTCATAAAGCTTGCAACGAACAGTTCTTGTACTGACATTGCTTCCAGAGGCAGTTTGGTACTCGGAGATGAGTGTTGCATCTGTGTTGCAACTGAGGACAGATGATTTTTACACACTTCAGCACCCGCCGGTCCCATTCTGTTAGTTTCTGTGGCCTACCATTTCGCGGCTGAGCCGTTGTTGCTCCTAGACGTTTCAACCTCACAATAACAGCACTTACAGTTGACCGAGGCAGCTCTAGCAGGGCAGAAATTTTACAAACTGACTCATTGGAAAGGTGGCATCCTATGACGGTGCCACGTTAAAAGTCACTGAGCTTTCAGTTAGGCCATTCTACTGCCAATGTTTGTCTATGGAGGTTGCTCGTTTTTTTTTTATACCTGTCAGAAACGAGTGTGGCTGAAATAGCCGAATCCACTAATTTGAAGGGGTGTCCACATACTTTGGCAGTGTACTTTAAAACTGGAGAAGATGGTGTAGCTGTCTGAGTTTCAAGCTCTGATAGAAGAAAATGTTATTGAACATTGTAATTGTTTTTAATGTATTGTATTATGTGTACACGCTGACTACTTCCTGCTGACCTCTTGCCAGGTACCTCTCGCAAAATACCTTTATAACCTCAAGGGTCTTTTCCTAGTTAAATAAAGGTAAAAATAAATACAAATAATAATACAAATTAAAATGTTGATATACTTATCTGGATCTTATGATTAAATATAGACAAGGTATTTGTGAAATCAGTGTGTACCTATACTAGGTGTTAGTCATTGTTGACAGGAACATTGTGGCCTTCAATAATATATTTACGTTAGTGGTGTAAGCCGCATTGGGGTCATTGTGGACACGGTCACACTAACAATTGACATTAATCAGTGAGAAATGTTGTTTTATGAACTTCTACTCTCTGACGGCCAGATCTGAGGTCAGTGAATTTCCAGCCAGGACTCTTTGTAACAGCAGGTCTCATGCCATGCTCATGAGTTTCCCCCCCAAACACCAGTGTTGCAATAGACTGCCCTCTTTCCCCTCCACTTCTCCCCCTGTCCCTCGTCACTGCCTCTCCTCTGCTCTGCTTCCATGCTTCTCTCTCCTCCAGTGATCCGTCATGGGATGACAGTGTGCCCGTAGCTGAATTTCTGCTCCACAAATAGGTCTGCCAGGCGAGCCTCTCTTTTTTGGGCCCTACCACGATGGCCTGCTATCCTAGTCATGTGTCTCGTGTGCTGGCCTGTGAACACACACCTCCAGCAGCCAGCATGACCCCGAGCAGCCCTGACCGACCCCGCGGCAAGCTTATTTTAGACCTTGTCTCTCTCCCCCCAACCTCTCTCTCTCTTTCTCTCTCTCCCCCTCCCCTGACAGTCACCCATCATCAATCACAGGCCTGTTGGAGGTGAAAAAAACAAACAATACCCCTCGAGGACGTGAGGGGCGATTTTCGAGTGGTGGCAACAACTTTGCAACTTTTCAAATATATTCTGGCCCCAGCAGGGGTTCGGCCCCATGAATCTGCCAGCCAATAAAAGTTCGCACTCAGCGGAGACTGTCAGTAACCCACCCTGTCTGCAGGAGAGGCATTCACACCAACAATTAGTACTTAATAAATCAGGGCCTCATTTTAACACCTTGAATCTCCACACCGAGGGGGGCCTCAGGACCATGGAGATGTCTTGGAGATAGATATTACCCTCTCTTCAACAGCACCATGTTAATTGACTACTATCCTAATGGGATGGTGGTTATCAAAGGGATTTTACCTTTGAGTATAGTTTGGATGTTGCAGGTACTGAGTGCCCTAACTGAAAGGTTATTCAGGTCTGTGCTGTGGTCAAAGATGATGTACTTGTATATTGCATTGATAATGACATATGTCCAAACCTGAGAGAGAGAGACATCTGAGTAGAGCATGTAGGACATGGAAGGTGGGTGTGTTTGACAGTGGAACACCTGTTCTGTGTGCACTGTCTAAAGAATGTGACTGTGGCCTTAGGATGAAGTCGAGCTCTCAGGGTGATAGAGCAAAGTGTGTGTGCGTGTGTGTGCGTGTGTGTGTGTGTGTGTGTGTGTGCGTGTGTGTGTGTGTGTGTGTCTAGGGTAGCAGGTGCACCAGTATCTATAGCACACTCTAAGGGAGGCAGGTAGAGGTTAGGTTAGAGCGTTGGGCCAGTAAACAAAGGGTTGCTGGTTAAAATCCCTGAGCAGACTAGGGGAAAAATCTGTCAATGTTCCCTTGAGCAAGGCACTTAACTCTAATTGCTCCAGGGTCACTGTCTGTAATGGCTGATCCCTGGCTCTGACAACACTCTCAGGGGGAGTGGGATATATACACTTGTACATGTGAGAAATAGAACAAATGTAAGCACCCACCTTATTATCTTAAATGGCTGTGCCCTTAAATGGTTGTGCCAAGGAAAGTGTTCTAATAAAATAATGAATTTTCACATGTAGCAGTGTTGCTCACAGTGGCTGCCTTCTATCATATCATGTTTAGTTGACTACGGTGTTGGAAGGGACTGTGTAACCTAAACAGCCCCCCTCGTCCTCACTTGGTATGCTCTGGATGGTCAAGTGGAACATTCCTGGAGACTCTATGTCAGTCAGTTGGCTCAAAGCTGTTTTAATCATCTAAACCAGTAGATAAAACGTTACCAGAGGAAGCCTCAATGTTCCCTGGCACTGTGTATTCTCTAATGAAACCAAAACAAGGCCTCATTACAGGTTTAAAGGCCCATTCCAGAGTGAGAAGGCCCCTGATTGCAACATACATTTGACCATTTCATTAATAGGGTTACTGTAATACAATATCCACAGATCAGTCTCTCTCTCTCTTTCTCCCTCTCTCTACCCTCAGTCTTTCTCTCTCTCTCTTTCTCTCTCTCTCTCTCATTTTCTCTCTCTTTGAGGTTCTGCCTTGGTGCCACGTCCCTAATAGTTTACACTTCTCATATGTCACCAGGTCGTTACATTTATTTTTGAATGGTTCCAGTCTGATGACACTGTCTTTAATTAGTGCAATTCATGATTCCAAATTCCACACCAAATCTATCTATCAACGCGTGAGTTTGATCGATGGTTTTATGATTATTAAGAGCAATGATATGTCTTTATCGTTTGACAATGTCCCATTGGGGCTGGATTAAGGTGTCTGATGTATAGGCCTTCTTGATGTATATGCAATATAACTCTAAATATCTTAAAAATTTCAGACAGGCGTTATGCAAATTCATGTACAAGTATTCAGATTACATTTGTTTTTTATTAGCAGACTAGAAACAAATAGTAAAATGGCCATACGTTATTGTAGGATTTTTTTTTATTTGAGATTATTCTTTTCTAAATCAGTGTAGTTCTATATATGGTGAATCAGTTGTTTGGAATTGTAATGCTAATTGATTATCTACCGTGCAACTACATTGCTCTATTCTGTTTGGTCAGATGTTAATTCATTGTTGAAAGAAGTAGTTGAGTTGATGTACTGAACGGCTGTGAATGTGGGAGAGACTATAAAGACACTCCTGACTTGTAAAACAACGTACCTTACCGTAACCCTAACCAAACCCTTAACTCTAACTTTAAATTTGAACCAATTCTGAAAGTAAATATCGGTTTGCAGGTCAGGAGTGTCCATATGGCCTTTTCCTATGAATGTGGTTAGTTTGTGATTAAATCTGAAAAAAATAGTAAACGTTCTACATCCAGTGTTTGACTACATACATAGTCATCCATCCACCATCTAAAGAACTGTCACGGCAGCCTTCCCTCTCTTCACTATAAGAGAGGGTGAAACAGGGATCGGACCAACACGCAGCGTAGCCAGTGCTCAACATGTTTAATTAAACAAAAACAGTGAATACTTACAACAAACAAAATAACAGAATGTGGCAAACCGAAACAGTCCTATCTGGTGCAGAATACAAACACAGAGACAGGAAACAACCACCCACAATCCCCAACACAATACAAGCCACCTATATATGATTCTCAATCAGGGACAACGATTGACAGCTGTCTCTGATTGAGAACCATATTAGGCTGAACACAGAAACAGACTAACTAGACACACAACATAGAATTCCCACCCAGCTCACGTCCTGACCAACACTAAACAAGCAAAACACATAAGAACTCTGGTCAGGACGTTACAAGAACACTCAAATTCAATATGTATAAAACTTGCAAATGTACATACTGCACTTGTAGATTTAAGTCACAGAAGATCAAGGTTAATTGAGCAGCGTGCTAGAGTAACAGTGTGCAGCAGTGTGGGTTAGTGTGATGGATGAGTAGAAGACTCGATGGAGGTTTCATTTCACCTACCCGTCAAGCAAAAATAACTTGGTATGCTCTTCTCAGAATACCTGATATGAACCTATGATTAATGATGCGTGCTGTAATTAGATCTACATTCATGGAGGCATGTGGTATATTTAATTGTGATGCAAACAGTCATTATGCAAACAGCAGATGTGATCTGACACTTCCAGTGAGTTGAAACATAGTAATGATAAAGCATTGTCAGAGGAAAGAATCCAAGCCAAAATATTCCTCACCATTTTTTCCAGTTATGTACATGACATTCACAAAACCCCTGTGACATTTCACAACAAACTCCCTCTGCCCTACTGCTCGTCCCCTAACCCACCCCACTCCATCCCACCCACCCACCCACCCACCTCACCCCAACTTTTTGTCTTTGAATCTCCTCAGTTTCAGCCAACCACAAATTACAGCAGCGGGGGCTTTTCACATTAAAGGTCCGGGTGAGTGGAAATCTAAAAGCAGGACCCAGAGCCTCTCCAGGCATGCGGTTGGGCAGCCGCTGCATGTACGTGTTCCAGATATCGTCACATCACATGAAGATTCCATACC
The DNA here is from genome assembly GCF_029448725.1 of Salvelinus fontinalis. Classification (NCBI taxonomy): domain Eukaryota; kingdom Metazoa; phylum Chordata; class Actinopteri; order Salmoniformes; family Salmonidae; genus Salvelinus; species Salvelinus fontinalis. The sequence continues at coordinate 19,533,799 of NC_074687.1, forward strand.
GCACACATCAATCTCTCAGCATGCTGATTTACAGCCACCCTTGCCACAGGGGGTGGACCCGGCTGGAGTGTGTGTGTGTGTGTGTGTGTGTGTGTGTGTGTGTGTGTGTGTGTGTGTGTGTGTGTGTGTGTGTGTGTGTGTGTGTGTGTGTGTGTGTGTGTGTGTGTGTGTGTGCGTGCATGTGCATGATTGTGCGTCCATGCATGTGTGTGTGTGTGGTGTGTTTGTGTGTGTTCGTGCCGGATGGCATATGGGCAGGGGTATGGTATGTGTGTATACAGCAGTACGTACTGGGGAGGGAGGGTGGGATGGTGAGGGGGTAGAGTTGGAGTTAGGTTCTGTTTGGCTGGTGAGATCATCTTCAAGAAGACCTGATAAGTATGTGTTGATAATATATTGTCATTGTCTGTGTCAGAAATGGTTGGTTGGTTCTTTACAGCTCAGAAGTTTCAATGTGTTTTTGCCGGCCATTTTGAACTAGTGGACCTCCATGTGTGACGTGACTCTGATGGCGTGTGAATCCGCTGCCCTCGAGGACTGTCAACCTTTTGACAGAAAACGTTCACTAATGTATGAATTAGTTTTTTTGTCTTCTCACAGTCTAACACGTTGTTCCGTCTGAGCCGTTCCAAGCCGAGGAATGTGAAAGAGATAGAGAGGGAGAAAGTTTGGAGCCGAGTAAAAGTGATACCAGAGTTCAGCCGTTTTTATCCAAAGATACACTCTTAAATATCCACCACTAGAGATTACATATTTTTTATGTAAATAAAGTCAATTGTGTGTTTTTCTTGGCTGTCCACATTTTTAAAAAAAGCAAAAAGAGCAGTCCGTTCACACTTTAGGTGATAACTAGACTGGGTCTTTGTGAAGTCCAAGGGCTGGCCAACGAGCCATGGTTTACTTTGGAGGCTAAAAGTGAGCTCAACTTTGTGTGCAAAGTTGTCAGAATTTGTACCTTGTTTGCAGAGTATAACCCATTTGTGTGCTTGTCCGTGTGTGTGAATGTATATGAGCATATGTGCCAGTGCTTGAATGTGTGTATAGAAATGTATATTAGACATTATAAGAGTGTATATTAATATTTTTCAGACATTTTGGGGGATGTTGACACGTTTGCCAAAGCCAACATTACAGGCCGCAGGTTTATGAGTTGTAAAGCGTGCTGGCCAAATGCTTGTATTATATTTCAGGGAATATTTAGGAAGCTTTTAGCATTTGGCCAATTTTCCTATTTCTGTAGATTGAATAGCTGAATAGCATCTGGGGCTCACCTTGGGCCTTGGAGCCAGAACAATCTGGGGTGAACTCTGACCTCTGTGACAGCCAGGATGCTTCTCGCCTTTCCTGTGTCGCTGCTCGGTTCTGTTAGCTGTTTTTAGTGAAAGTCTCTGATAAGAACTGACAGGTCAATAAAAGCAGAAATATTATCAGCTCTTTCATTAACCACTGCTCCAGCAGCTGCCAAAATATCTCCCAATGGTTTCGCTGGTTCCAGTCCAGGCATTCACCATCTTTCCGGAAAGGTGCTAATTTTACGGCATTGGAAGGCTTAAACCCGCAGATATGCTAAACATTTTTAGACGCCAATTCTGTGCCCAATCAGCAACAACACTGTATCGTTATTTTCCAGCCGTTTCCTGCCCACAGGCGGCTATTCCAGCTGCTGAAATGGTGAGAGCGAGAGAGCGAGAGAGGGAGAGAGAGAGAGAGAGAGAGAGAGAGAGAGAGAGAGAGAGAGAGAGAATGACCAGTCCAGTCCCTCAAATATCACCCTATCATTTTATGACGAACGTGTACGCCGGCCCCCTCAACACTGCATCTCTCAACACCTTAATACATTATGCCAAGGTGTTTACGGACAGCCTTCACAGTGTGTTATACTGGTGCAGTCTATCATAGCCACACCTTTACAACTATGTTTTAGTTTGCCGCTACTGCTTGGATGCATTTAGTGCAGCTAGGACTTGTTGTTATAGCTGTTGTTTACACTAAGACTTGTCTGTTACATGACAACTGATTTAGAGATAAGCGTTTGATGTTCTATTTCAGCATAGACTTAAAAGACCGCTCTGTCACATTAATCAGAGTCGCCGCCCCTTCCATTCTACGTATCCTGTCAATCCCACTGCCTCTGCCTCCCGCACATGATCTATTGGGAAAAAAAGGCGCTATATTTGTAGCGCAACCTTTCCCCGGAGGGTCTGAAACCACCAGCTGAAGTCAGTTAATTATTTGTCCCACTCAATCAAATACATTTCCCCTGTGCCAAGTCCTTTCAGTAGGCTCACAGTGAGCTGGTCATCCTGCCCTCCAATCCCCTGCCCCCCCAACATGCCCTCTCTTACTGTCGGTCACTGCGGAAAATCAGACGGCCTATCCATCTGCCCATGTTATCCTAGCAACCAAAGTTATGTTGCTATGGTAAAGGTCTCCCCATATGAACTTGTCAATCAAACTGAATAGGTTTAACTTGTTTTGCTCACAAGACCTCATTCGTGTTTTTTTTCTTCTCATTGTGGCGGTATTGCCGTGTCAAGTCAACAGTATTTATCGGTTTACAACCGTTCCTTACTAAATTTAGACCCATGATTAAAACGCGTGCCCTTGGCTCCTACAACAACAAGGCTGTAATACAGAACTTGACACAACTAAAGGCACAAACACATGCCCAAGGGTCAGATGCCAGCAGTAACAAGGATCCGAGCCAACTCTGAGTTTCTCTGAATCCTTTCCCAAAATCAGATTACCATTCTGTACCAGTAAGTCGATGCTGAGGACCACGTGGCGTAGTAATGAAAGGATCAAGCTGTTACCGGGCCTTAGCATGTAAGGTGTAAGAGTTGCACGCCATTCCGGGTAACCACATCTGTTTGGAGATAATGTGTGATTTAAGCGTTGCGAGTTGAGGGTGAAACTCCAGGAAAACTCGATAAACCACACAAAGCCAGCGTAACCACAGAAAGCCTCCGTAACCCTGAGTAATGCCCAAATTAAGTGTGAGAAACAGGGAGAAAAGAATGACATTGTAATATCTTTAATGACACGGTTTACACTAGGATAAGTATCAAGTTTCATTGGAAATATTGCTGCCTATGAAATGCATGCAGAATTTGTCACATTTTGCACGCTGACTTACACATCACTATTAAGCTGGAAATATTAATGCTTGAATTTCAAGTTGTTGTATCATTGTAATGACCTTCCCCACCTTTCAGGACATCGGTGACCTTTGCTGTTTACTCTATTTGATTGTTATTCTTATCGTCTGGTATTTCCAAGGAAAAGGATTCAATTAAATTGATATTTTGTTTTTTGGTAGTTCTATATTTATTTAAAAACTACATACTTTGGGTGAATTTTGGATTCTCAAGTACTGAAATTATAATTTTTTATCCCTGTCCATACTTTCATCTAGTGGTGTGTACAATATTGATACATGTTTAGTGTACTTAAACACCAATATACGTTAAATATATTTTGAGAGCTAATGTCAGATGTCACAAAATGCTTATGTAAGCTCCTTAATAAAGGTCTTACATAAATTGTCCTCAGCAACAGGTTTACAGAGGTACCATTTGAACAGGAAGGTGTGTTTGAGAACACAGGTAACCATCAGTCACTGGTTGGTACTGGTGGTGAGGGGAAGGTTGACATTCTAATAACAATAATAAAATAAGTTGCAACTTTGAAATTTACTATGACATCAAATGTTATTTTTTGTTTTGCGCTGTTACATCCCCCGGCTCAGAGTCGTAGAATAATAACAGGTGGCTAAATCAAGATGAGGTCGAAGGCTTTGTGGGAAGGCTCTGGTGACCAATCACAGCGTTGGAAACAGGTCTGGTCGTTAGTTAGTCCAGAGGGGAACTGCTAACCCGTAATATCATGACCTTGCTCTTGGATTAAACAACCAGGCAGTGCATGAAGGACTGTATGGGAATGTCATGGAAAAGTTGTCCGTGTTTCCTTCCTGCTATAGCAGCCTGGCCTCAAAGACTAGACATAACATACAGTACCAGTCAAAAGTTTGGACACACCTACTCATTCAAAGGTTTTTCTTTATTTAGACTGTTTTCTACATTGTAGAATAATAGTGAAGACATCAAAACTATGAAATAACACATTGGGAATCATGTAGTAACCAAAAAGTGTTAAACAAATCAAAATATATTTTAGATTCTTTAAATTCTTCAAAGAAGCCACCCTTTGCCTTGATGACAGCTTTGCACACTCTTGGCATTTTTTCAACCAGCTTCACCTGGAATGCTTTTCCAACAGTCTTGAAGGAGTTCCCACACATGCTGAGCACTTGTTGGCTGCTTTTCCTTCACTCTGCGGTCCAACTCATCCCAAACCATCTCAATTGGGTTGAGGTTGAGTGATTGTGGAGGCCAGGTCCTCTGATGCAGCACTTGATTGCTCTCCTTCTTGGTTGAATAGCCCTTACACAGCCTGGAGGTGTGATGGGTCATTGTCCTGTTGAAAAACAAATGATAGTCCCACTAAGTGCAAACCAGATGAGATGGCGTATTACTGCAGAATGATGTGGTAGCCATGCTGGTTAAGTGTGCCTTGAATTGTAAATAAATCACCAATAATGTCACCAGGAAAGCACCCCCACACCACCACACCTCCTCCTCCATTCTTCACGGTGGGAACCACACATGGGAAGATAATCTGTTCACTTACCTTGCGTCTCACAAAAATCTCACATTGGACACATCAGACCAAAGGACAGATTTCCACCGGTCTAATGTCCATTGCTCGTGTTTCTTGGAACCAACAAGTCTCTTCTTATTATTGTTGTCCTTTAGTAGTGGTTTCTTTGCAGCAATTCGACCATGAAGGCTTGATTCACGCAGTCTCCTCTGAACAGTTGATGTTGAGATGTGTCTGTTACTTGAACTCAGTGAAGCATTTATTTGGGCTGCAATTTCTCAGGCTGGTAACTCTAATGAAATTATCCTCTGTAATCATGTAGTAAGCAAAAAAGTCTTAAACAAATCAAAATATATTTTATATTTGAGATTCTTTAAGTAGCCACCCTTTGTCTTGATGACAGCTTTGCACACTCTTGGCATTCTCTCAACCAGCTTCATGAGGTTCTCACCTGGAATGCATTTATTTTATTTAACCTTTATTTAACTAGGCAAGTCAAACTTCTTATGGCTGAAATCCAGTTAACGGGATCGATTTGACAACAGCCAGTGAAAGTGCAGGGCGCCAAATTCAAACAACAGAAATCTCATAATTAAAATTCCTCAAACATACAAGTATTAAACACCATTTTAAAGATAAACTTGTTGTTAATCCCACCATAGTGTCCGATTTCAAAAAGGCTTTACGACGAAAGCATACCATGCGATTATGTTAGGTCAGCCCCGAGTCACAAAAAAACACAGCCATTTTTCCAGCCAAAGAGAGGAGTCACAAAAAGCAGAAATAGAGATAACATTAATCACTAACCTTTGATGATCTTCATCAGATGGCACTCATAGGACTTCATGTTACATAATACACGTATGTTTTGTTCGATAAAGTTAATATTTATATCAAAGAATCTCAGTTTATATTGCGTGTTATGTTCATTAATGTTTTGCTTCCAAAACATCCGGTGATTTTGCAGAGAGCCACATCAATTTACAGAAATACTCATCATAAATGTTGATGAAAATACAAGTGTTATGCATGGAATTAAAGATATACTTCTCCTTAATGCAACCTCTGTGTAAGATTTCAAAAAAGCTTTACAGCGAAAGCACACCATGGAATAATCTGAGTACAGCGCTCAGCCACCAAAACAAGCCATACAGATACCTGCCATGTTGTGTATTCAAATTTTTGGTGATTTTAATATTCATATCTTAGCTTCTGGGCCTGAGTAGCAGGCAGTTTACTCTGGGCACCTTATTCATCCAAGCTACTCAATACTGCCCCCCAGCCATAAGAAGTTAAGAACACATTCTTATTTACAAAGACGGCCTACCCCGGCCAAACCCTAACCCGGACGACGCTGGGTCAATTGTGCGCCGACCCATGGGACTCTCTAGCACTGAGTTGCAGGGCCTTAGACACCGGTGCCACTCGGGAGCTTTGTTAAAAGTTAATTTATGCTTCTTAATGCACTTGATCCAATCAGTTGTGTTGTGACAAGGTAGCGGTGGTATACAGAAGATAGCCCTATTTGGTTAAAGACCAAGCCTATATTTTTGCAAGAACAGCTCAAATAAGCAAAGAGAAACGACAGTCCATCATTACTTTAAGACATGAAGGTCAGTCAATCCGGAAAATTTCAAGAACTTTCAAAGTTTCTTCAAGTGCTGTCGCAAAACCCATCAAGCACTATGATGAAACTGGCTCTCATGAGGACACAGGAAAGGAAGACCCAGAGTTACCTCTGCTGCAGAGGATAAGTTCATTAGAGTTACCAGCCTCAGAAATTTCAGCCCAAATAAATGCTTCACGGAGTTCAAGTAACAGACACATCTCAACATCAACTGTTCAGAGGAGACTTTGTGAATCAGGCCTTCATGGTCGAATTGCTGAAAAGAAACCACTACTATAGGACACCAACTTTTGACTGGTACTGTAATAAACATAAATCTGTGACATTCAAATTAGTATGATATGTTACGTTTGGTATGGTTACGTTAGACAGAAGGTTACTTAAGCCAAAAACGAAATGAGGGAGGTTGTGCAGAGGGGATGGGGGGAGGAGGGGTATAAAGGGAACATCTAGCGATCCAAAGGATGCACGTTCGAATCACATCACAGACAACTACCCCCTAGAGATGTCCGCGCCCCTGCAGAAATCGAATTACCATTAAAAAAAAAGAATGAGAAAAATTCAGTCAGTTTAAGCTAGAGATATCTGTTTACTTGCATCTCAGTCCACCGCATACGCCGATGTTGCACTTACGCATCTGCGGTGAAAGGTGTTAGAGCTAGAGCAGACCGTGAGACATCCCGAAAATCGGTCTTCTCACAAAATTGTCTATAACCTCCAAATGATTTGGCTATTATGACCCCTCTAAGGAAAGTTGAGACTCTCATGAACACGTACATGTTGGTTGTTTTGCCCAAGAATCGTCTGAAGGACCCCCGGTACCAGTTGAAAAAATAAATGGAAGTACAGTGATTTCGGAAACTATTCTGACCCCTTGACTTTTTCCACATTTTGTGACGTTAGAGCCTTATTCTAAAATGCATTAACTTTATTTTTTTCCTCATCAATCCACTCACAATACCCCATATTTGCAAAAACAGGTTTTAAGAAATGTTTGCAAATGTATTTAAAAACCCCCGAAAACATCACATTTACATAAGTATTCAGACCCTTTACTCAGTACTTTGTTGAAGCACCTTTGACAGCAATTACAGCTTCTTGGGTATGATGCTACAAGCTCGGCACACCTGTATTTGGGGAGTTTCTCCCATTCTTCTCTGCAGAACCTCTCAAGCTCTGTCAGGTTGGATGGGGAGCATCGCTGCATAGCTATTTTCAGATCTCTCTAGAGATGTTCGATCGGGTTCAAGTCCGGTCTCTGGCTGGGCCAATCAAGGATATTCAGAGACTTGTCCCGAAGCCACTCCTGCGTTGTCTTGGCTGTGTGCTTAGGGTCGTGTCCTGTTGGGAGCTGAACCTTCGTCCCAGTGTGAGGTCCTGAGGAAACACAAGCATTTCACTACACTGGCAATAACATCTGCTAAACACGTATATGTGACCAATACAATTTGATTTGGAGCATGTTTCCCTCAAGGATATCTCTGTACTTTGCTCTGTTCATCCCCACAGCATGATGCTGCCTCTACCATGCTTCACCGTAGGGATGGTGCCAGGTTTCCTCCAGTTGTGATGCTTGGCATTCAGGCCAAAGAGTTCAATCTTGGTTTCATCAGACCAGAGAATCTTGTTTCTCATGGTCTGAGAGACTTTAGGTGCCTTTTGGCAAACTCCAAGCGGGCTGTCGTGTGCATTTTCCTGACGAGTGGCTTCTGTCTGGCCACTCTACCATAAAGGCCTGATTGATGGCGTGCTGCAGAGATGGTTGTCCTTCTAGAAGGTTCTCCCATCTCCACAGAGAAACTATAGAACTCTGACAGAGTGACCATCGGTTTCTTGGTCACCTCCCTGACCAAGGCCCTTCTCCCCTGATTGCTCAGTTTGGCCAGGCGTCCAGCTCTAGGAAGGGTATTGGTGGTTCCAAATGTCTTCCATTTAAGAATGATGGAGGCCACTGTGTTCTTGGGGACCTTCAATGCTGCAGAAATATTTTGGTACTCTTCCCCAGATCTGTGCCTTGACACAATCCTGTCTCAGAGCTCCAAGAACAATTCCTTTGACCTCATTGGTTTTTGCTCTGATATGGACTGTCAAATATGGGACCTTGTATAGACAGGTGGGTGCCTTTCCAAATCATGTCCAATCAATTGAATTTACCACAGGTGAACTCCAATCAAGTTGTAGAAACATTTTTAGGATGATCAATGGAAACAGGATGCACCTGAGCTCAATTTCGAGTCTCATAGCAGAGGGTCTGAATGCGAATGTAAATAAGGTATTTCTGTTTTTTATTTTTAATACATTTGCAGACATTTCTAAAAACCTGTTTTCACTTCATCATTATTGGGTATTGTGTGTAAATTGATGAGGAAAAAATATAATTTTATCCATTTTAGAATAAGGCTGTAACGTAATACATGTAAAAAAACAAAACAACAACAATACATTGTTTCCTGATCTTTCTGATATCGCTCAGATTTAGGATATCTACTTTAGAACCAACTCACTTTACAAATTTTTTGGGGCTATCTGTTGTTCCATGTAATGAATCTGTTATTCAATGCCTTTGTATGGGCTAATAACAGGAAGGCCAAATAAACATTTTCATCCAATCATATTTAAAATAGTTTTTGGGGACACTTCAAGGGGTCTTAAAATTCAAAATCAAATAGCAAAACGATCCTTGGTATGACCTTCTTAAAACAATTAAATCTAGTTTAGTAAAATCTGTTATTCAATGCGTTTGTATGGGCTAATAGCAGTAAGGCCAAATAAACATTTTCATCCCCCCCCAAAAAATAATATTTTGGGGGGATACTTCAAGGGTGTAACGCTTGTCGTAGTTGGAAGAAGGTGAGGACCAAAGCGCAGCGTGGTAAGTGTCCATATTCAATTTAATAACTGAACACTAAGAATACAAAAATAACAACGTGAATGATACAAAACGAAAACGAAACAGTCCCGTATGGTGAAAACACAGACACAGGAAACAACCACCCACAAAACACAAAGGAAAACAGGCTACCCAAGTATGGTTCCCAATCAGAGGCAGGTGTCAGTTGTTGTCTCTGATTGGGAGCCATATTTAGGTAGCCTGTTTTCCTTTGTGTTTTGTGGGTGGTTGTTTCCTGTGTCTGTGTTTTCACCATACGGGACTGTTTCGTTTTCGTTTTGTATCATTCATGTTGTTATTTTTGTATTCTTAGTGTTCAGTTATTAAATTGAATATGGACACTTACCATGCTGCGCTTTGGGCCTCCTCTCATTCCAACGACGAGCGTTACAAAGGGGTATTAAAATTCAAAATTAAATAGCTAAATTCTCCTTGGTATGACCTTAATACAAAGTCCCCATATTATCTAGTTAGCAGTTATTTTTAGCAAATACGACTAATTTTTAGCTACTTTGCAACTACTTGGCATGTTAGCTAACCCTTCTCCGAACCCTAACCATAACCTTAACCTTATTCCCTAACCCTGAACTTAACCCTGACCTTAACCCCTAACCCTAACCCCTAGCCTAGCTAGTGTTAGCAACTTAGCCACCTGGCTAACATTAGCCACAGCAAATTGGAATTTGTAACATTTCATGTGTATTGCAAATTCGTAACATATTGTATGAATTTGCAATTCATAACATATCATACGAATTGTAATTCATAACATATCATACAAACTGTCCCCATGGACATACACAAATTAATACATATCATACGAAACGTAACATATCATAGTAAATGGAGGGAGACAGATTTACATTTACATGACTCCTGAGTCCAGGTTGGCTATAGACAGCATGTCTGGTGGAGATACGGCCACCTTCCTTCTCCTTTTGACTTCATCAGTCAGCGTAGATCAGATGCCAATCTAGATCTACAATCTTGTGTTCTATAAAATTCATCATTAAAAGCAATAAGAAACAGGTGGGTCTGTATGTGTCACGTCTGGAATGCTGAAGGAACCAAGGCGAACTGAGGCTCAGTGGAGGCTTAGTGATGCCCTGGCACGGTGGAGAGGACCTCCGCGGGGTTGCCCTTTAAGTCTGCCTCCCTCAGCCGTTGAGGAAGAAGTTGCTTTAAGTCTCTACATGTGAACCTGTCACTCCAGCCATTGGGAGGCAAGGGGTAGGGGGGTAGTGGATTTAGGCCATTCGTTTCGGGCCGCACTCGCAGACACACACTCACATGTGTGTGTGGAGTTACCGAGGTCTTTCTGCTAATTATAGGTTGAAATCTGACAGAGAAAAATGAGAGGGAAATGGGACAGCTGCAAGGGCCTGGACCACGGGGGAAGAACCAGGGGAGAGAGACGGGTTTGATTTCTCCCTAAGTCCTCAAACCCCTCCTTCGACAGGAAAACAAAATTCAATCGTCTTGGTGTCATTCTTGCTCTCTTATCCCCTCTCAACCCCCCCCCCCCCCCCCTCTCAGTCAGAGGTCAAAGGTCAGTCCCAGATGGGATCGCCTTCAGCTTCCCAGGACGTCCCGTCTTTTCCCTGAACTAATGCCATTTTCTAGTGGGACTTAGCCAATAGCCACGGGGTAGAAGGGAGCACTGAGACCTCCCCTGTGTGAATGTGAGCACAACTTAAAGCCTTAGTTTCAGACCCCTGTGGGACTGTTAAACACACACGACAATACAGTAGATCAGTAACAATGTTCACTGTTGTTGATGGCGAGGGCAGATATAATTGTATTTTTACCATGATATTCAGATTGCAGTAAGTAGTGAGACACATTTCAGTTAACTAGTATGTCTTATGTTGATCAGTGTTGAAACATTGAACTCAACGCTGACCTGAATGAGATGATGACTTATCCAGACCTGCATCAAACAAGTTGTCACCAAGGGCAGTAAGAAATATCTCTGCTGGGCATATCCCTCCCTCTCCATTGGCTGTGATGATTAGTTCCAAGACACACACAGACACACACACACACACACACACACACACACACACACACACACACACACACACACACACACACACACACACACACACACACACACACACACACACACACACACACACACACACACACACACACACACACACACACACACACACACACACACACACACACACACACACACACTATATAAACTAAACACACTATATAAACTAAAACACACTAAACATAATGCTCTGGAGCATTGCAGCACATTCACCCTTCATAATGTGCTAAGGTGTAGAATGTTTCTCAATGTTGGTGTAGTATTGTAGGATCATTACCTTGTTTTTTAATTTAAATGTTTTAAATGTTTTATTTAACCCTTATTTAACTAGGAAAGTCAGTTAAGAACAAATTCTTATTTACAATGACGGCCAACCAAAAGGCAAAATGCGTCCTGCGGGGACGGGGGCTGGGATTAAAAATAAAAATATAGAACAAAACACACATCACGACAAGAGAGACACCACAACACTACATAAAGAAAGACCTAAGACAACAACATAGCATGGTAGCAACACATGACAACACAGCATGGTAGCAACACCCCATGACAACAACATGGAAGCAACACAACATGGCAGCAGCACAACATGGTAGCAGCAGATAACATGGTGCAAACATTATTGGCCACAGACAACAGCACACGGGCAAGAAGGTAGAGACAACAATACATCACGCAAAGCAGCCACAACTGTCAGTAAGAGTGTCCATGATTGAGACTTTGAATGAAGAGATGGAGATAAAACTGTCCAGTCTGAGTGTTTTTTGCAACTTGTTCCAGTCGCTATCTGCAGCGAACTGAAAAGACAAGCGACCCAGGGATGTGTGTGCTTTGGGGACCTTTAACAGAATGTGACTGGCAGAACGGGTATTGTATGTGGAAGATGAGGGCTGCAGTAGGTATCTCACATAGGGGGAGTGAGGCCTAAGAGGGTTTTATAAATAAGCATTAACCAGTGGGTCTTGCAACGGGTATACAGAAATGACCAGTTTACAGAGGAGTATAGAGTGCAGTGATGTGTCCTATAAGGAGCATTAGTTGCAAATCTGTTGGCTGAACGGTAAAGAACATCTATCATGGGTCTATCATGGGTTCTGTGAGAATATCATGAGTTAGTCTTGTGCTGGCTTATCCTTCTTACAGAGGAAGCACAGTAGCCATGTCAGGATATTTTCCCTCTCCAGGCTGATTGACAGGTGTCCAACAATCCCTGTGGCTTTGCGCCGGTGAGCCGTGCAGGCCGCATGGGGCCCTATGCAATCAAAATAAATTGACCTTGTCGAGCTCATCAATAACATTCACTGCTCTGACCATGGCAGGTGCACCAAACTTCTGGCCCCCTGAGCCTAAATCCATGGATGAGACGCTGAACTGAATGGTTAAAATGTAAGGGCTATTTAGTTGGGGTAGATATTAGCAGCAGAACTATACACCCACTGGTCTTTCAGGCCCGGGGACCAGGGAGCCGGTCGTCAGTGGACAGGGGGCCAGGAGGCCGGGGGGCAGGGCCACTGGGAGTTGGGGCCGCTCAGTCCCCACAAATGACAAGCTGTTATGTTGGAAGTTGTAGAAATTAAATTTCATAACATTCTAGCATTGCTGGTTCAAACCTTTAAATGCTACTATGGTCACATGCACTCAGAGCCAAATGTATCCTAATCATAAACTGCAAACTTGCCGGGACAGTGACTTTCAGATCCAGCTTTGGAGAAAGCTGACTCACAACTCCCCTCTGGTGGCTGCTGATGCTGCAGCATGTTCAAAGTTCTGGATGGATACAGTCGATTTCTCTGTATACTACCAGCAGCAGCAAAGGCCATCTTACGCCATAGTCATTTTAGTCAACGTTATCCTATATAATGATACATTATTTCTCTAAGTTATACTTTATGTATTAAAATCCACAAAGCAAGCAGTTTACTTGACTATCAGAAAATAAGAACATCCTCTCTTTTCTTTAGTTCATTTATCATACAGGTAGCTGATGGTAAGTAAACCACTAAATGGTTCAGCAGTCCTACAGTATATTCTCTTTCTCCTCTTTTAGTGGAATGAGGAAATGGTCAGAGCCCTGGATTTCCTTCTCTTTTAAAAGGCAGTGTTCCTGCTTTTCCGATTTTTGCTGAGGAAATTAATTATTCTCTGAACTCAGATGACATAATATGGACACATGCAAAAGGAGGCCATCTGCGAAACAAAGAATAATAATAATACGACACAAACAGAAAGCCTTTGTTCTCTACGAGTTCCCTCACGTGTCCAACTCATTAAAACAAACTGGAGAACAACACTCTCTCTCCCCTTGTCTCTCTGTCTCTCTGTCTCTCTGTCTCTCTGTCTCTCTGTCTCGCTGTCTCGCTGTCTCGCTGTCTCGCTGTCTCGCTGTCTCGCTGTCTCTCTGTCTCTCTGTCTCTCTGTCTCTCTGTCTCTGTCTCCCTGTCTCTCTGTCTCCCTGTCTCCCTGTCTCTCTGTCTCTCTGTCTCTCTGTCTCTCTGTCTTTCTGTCTCGCTGTCTCGCTGTCTCTCTGTCTCTCTGTCTCTCTGTCTCTCTGTCTTTCTGTCTTTCTGTCTTTCTGTCTTTCTGTCTTTCTGTCTCGCTGTCTCGCTGTCTCGCTGTCTCTCTGTCTCTCTGTCTCTCTGTCTCTCTGTCTCGCTGTCTCGCTGTCTCGCTGTCTCGCTGTCTCGCTGTCTCTCTGTCTCTCTGTCTCTCTGTCTCTCTGTCTCTGTCTCTGTCTCTCTGTCTCTCTGTCTCTCTGTCTCTCTGTCTTTCTGTCTCTCTGTCTCCCTGTCTCCCTGTCTCCCTGTCTCTCTGTCTTTCTGTCTTTCTGTCTTTCTGTCTTTCTGTCTTTCTGTCTCTCTGTCTTTCTGTACCTCTGTTTTTCTGTCTCTCTGTCTCTCTGTCTTTCTGTCTCTCTGTCTTTCTGTCTCTCTGTCTCTCTGTCTCTCTGTGTTTCTGTCTCTCTGTCTTTCTGTCTTTCTGTCTCTCCGTCTCTCCGTCTCTCCGTCTTTCTGTCTTTCTGTCTCTCTGTCTCTCTCTCCCCTTGTCTCTCTGTCTCTCTGTCTCTCCGCCCAGTCTCCCAACAACATGCTGCACAGGCAGCCTTTCGCTCTCCCTCTCGCTCTGATTGTCAGTCACAGCTCAGCAGTTTGTATTGCTGCTCATGCATATCCTTTCCCTTTTATTGCAGTGGCTGTGAGCAATCAGCACACACAGACACACACCATTGACCTGTGACCGGTGAAGGGGGACCACAGGCATGGTGCAGTACATGCAGTCCAGTCATTTGATGTGGTGTGATATTTTAGCTTGTTGTGGGAATGTAAGCTTCAAAGGGTTTACTTGGAAGTTGTCGCCAAGGCCAACGTACTAAAGTTGAGATGGTACTCTTAGAGTTTATGTTGGAGAGGCAGGTGTTGCTGCTCTCATGCTGCAGACAACATGTGTTAATGAGATGGTCTAGTAGTTCCTTGAGTGAGGTGTCCTTTGTTATGAGCAAATGTTTTAAGTGTTTTTATACACTCTCTATTCACCTACAGGGTGAGTGCAAGAATTTCAGTGTTAGTCTACACCTGTTGTTTATGAAGCATGTGACAAATAATATGGTATTTGATCCCTCACTCCTCTGTCTTTCTCTATCCCTCTGTTACTCTTTCTCTCTGTATTTCTCAGTTTTTCTCTGTCAGTCTGATGTTGTGAGGTTCACAGTGGTTGCTAAGGCACGACTGTGTTGTTGGTAAACAGTCTCACGTGCGTCTCATTGCTCTAACTCATGTTCTCCTGGGATCTCAGTGAATATGCTTTGAAGATGTAGTGAAGAAGCCAGAGTCCATCCTTCAAAAGAGGGTTTAACGCACACAGAGCAAGAGCCCTGAACACATTAAACAAGTTATCACAGAGGACAGGACTGGGAGCGATGTGGAGAGGTCTGGATCTCAGAAGGGGAGTCTCAGACAGCCAGTGATCCCTCTCCAAACTCTCTAGAGCTACTGCTGGCCCGGACTACAACCAACTCTCTGGGGTCAAAGGTCAGCCTCAGCCCTACCCAGCCCGAAGAGCTGTGGAATCCTTTAGCTAGGGGTTGTTGGTTCCTGCCCAATCACAGAGCTACTTTATAGCCCAGTGTCTGTGAAGGCACTGCCTCTCTGTCCTTTGGCCATCGTTTGCGACCTCCAACTCTACAGTTTTCCAGGCCTTGTTTTAATAGGAAAAAAGTTGGATTCTGCCTCCCACTTTTCTCTCCCTCTCTTTTCTCTTTCAATCCCACTGCACCGTCAGTGTTTCTGCACCTCATTGCTGAAGACGTGTTATTCAATTTAGCCTGGAAATGCCATTATAACCCCCAACAGAGTGGGTATTCACCATAAAGAGGAACTGGATACCTCTACAGAAGTGTGGGTGTATGTGTGTCTGTGTGAGTGTGTGTGTGTGTGTGTGTGCGCGTGTTTGGGTAAGTGTGTGTGAGGCGTCATGCATGTATGTGTATGTGCTGCAACGGTACAGCCTAGGGTCTGAGGATTCCTGAAGAGCCAGTGGGATCTAGATTTCAATCTGTAACGAAACACCATAGAAAAGAGCCTCTTCTGTTGATTTCTCACTGAAACACAGAGAACACCATAATACTGTCCATCTTAATACCATTTCAACAAGGCCTAATTTTAGGTGTATAACACTAAATGGCATACCGTTTGGCAAATTGAAGGTAACACAAAATGTTAAAGCATACTCTCTGGTGTTACCGTCTTACCGATTTGGTTGAATGGTTGAATGTTTCTTTCAGTCTACCCAGTTCATCCCTGTATTACTGTTGTGTTTTGTTTCACTGTTTCAACTCCTGAAAGGCTAAATGATTGTGCTGTTGTGCCTGGTCTGAGTCTGTGCCACTGTACTCTGCTTTGTGAGAGGTTGTTAAAGGGATAGTTCACCCAAATTACAAAATTACACATTTGATTCCTTACCCTGTAAGCCTTCTATGGACAAGGTATGCCAGTAATCCATGCGTTGGTATAGCTTCCCTGGCACTGTTTCCACATAGTACGTTTTTAGCATTTGTGGCACAAATCCCGTGCAAGTCAAGTCATGTCCAAATCATCTAAAAGTATATAAAATTGATTGTGAAGCTCAACAAAGTCACTTATACACTATATATACAAAAGTATGTGGACACCCCTTCAAATTACTGGATTCGGCTATTCCAGCCACAGGTGTATAAAACTGACCACACAGCCATGAACTCTCTATAGGCTATAGACTCACTAAAGAGCTCAGTGAGTTTCAATGTGGCCCGTCATAACCACCTTTCCAACAAGTCAGTTCGTCAAATGTATGAACCTACTAGAGCTGCCCCGGTCAACTGTAAGTTCTGTTATTGGAAAGTGGAAACGTCTAGGAGCAACAATGGGTCAGTCGCAAAGTGGTAGGCCACACAAGCCCAAAGAACGGGACCGCCGAGTGCTGAAGTGCGTAGAGCGTACAAATTGTCTGTCCTCGTCTGCAACACTCACTGAAATTAGATTCCATGGCTGAGCAGTAGCACACAAGACTAAGATCACCATGCGCAATCCCAAGCATTGGCTGGAGTGGTGTAAAGGTCGCCACCATTGGATTCTGGAGCAGTGGAAACGTGTGAGTGATGAATCACGCTTCACCATCTGGCAGTCCAATGGATGAATCTGGGTTTGGTGGATGCCAGGAGAACACTACCTGCCTGAATGCATAGTGCCGACTGT